>NW_015218372.1:0-1358 GCF_001447785.1 Gekko japonicus | reverse complement strand
CTGCTGTTCATACTAGCTGGGATCAACACCACCTCCGTGTGGTGAGCGCCCTGAAAGTGCATGCCTGGCTGGTTCTGGAAAGGGTTTCCCAATTTGGCAGTGCTCTTCACAACACAAGTTTGTGAACCAAATTGCTCTGGGAGCAAAGTCCTTCACTGGCATCACTGGACGAGCTTCAGTTGGAGCAACAAGTAGTGTAGGGCAGACTTCTAACAGACCATTTGTTATTTTCATTTAGATTATGCGCCCACCACCCACCGGTCTGCGGCAGCGGGGCACGTGGGAAAGAAAGAGAGCGGGTTCCTGGGTGGCACTGTCCCCAGCCCCGGGGAATGCCCCCCTCGAGCTCCCGTGGCCTCGGACTCGGAGCTCGTCAGCTTTTGCTACCTGCACATGCGAGAGCAGAGAAAGGAGCGCAAGACCAGGACGGACATCAATGAAAACCTGATCTTCTTTGAGGAGTCTCGGCCCCGGACCAAATCCGATCCCACACCCAAAAGTTCTGGACAAGACTGCAATGGGGCCGCTCATGACTATGACCCGGATGGCCTGGACCGGGAGCGCTGGGCCAACCGGGCCAGAGCCTACACCATGGACAGCCATGGGCGGAGTAACTCTGTGCACTTTTACTGTGACTCTTGCAAAGCCAAAGTCAAGGGTAGGCTGGCCTCACGCAAGGGTGGCAATCCTGGCAGCTCTCGGGACAACGTGGTGGATTTGATGTCCCTTCCTCCTCCAGGGAGTGATGAGGAAGAGGACGAAACCACCGCTCTGCTCCCTGCCATTGCCGCTCCGCCTCCTGGCTTCCGGGACAACAGCTCTGACGAAGATGACTCCAAGCGCCGGGCAGCGGCACAGGGCCAGGAGCAAGGCCGCCATCTCTGTGGAATTCTCTACGATGAGATCCCTGTGACTCTCATAGACAGTGTGCAAACAAGGACGGTCAGAGACCATGCCCAGGATCTGGATGATGCCCTCGTATCCACCCTGCAGGCGCTGGAGGCTTTGGCTGCCTCGGAGGATGGCCTGCATCCCCAGCCACAGCAGACAGCAGGTAACCCTACTCTGGACATCAGTTACAGGGCAGAGTTACAGATACCGTGAGAGCCATTTAGAGCTGGGAATGCAGAAGGCTAGATGAGGAGACAGGGTCACAGGATAAGAATGTTATCAGTGTGTGTATCTACAAAGCGGCCTTTATCCACCCTAGCCCAGTACTCTGACAGTCAGTGTCTCACTAGGATCTCAGGGAGAAAAGTCTTTCTCAGCACTTGCAGCCTGAAATCCTTTATCTGGAAATTCCAGGGATGAAACCTGGGACCCACAGCTTGCAAAGCATGTGCTCTACCACTGAGCCA
>NW_015218371.1:0-1358 GCF_001447785.1 Gekko japonicus | reverse complement strand
CCTTCTTCCTCTGCTGTTCTGTCCCTTTCCCCCATTTGACAGACACACCTGCCAGAAGCCTTAGATTTCTCAGTCTTGCACAAATCAAGATCTCTTGGTGGGGGGTAAGGGGAATATTTTGGCATCCACCTTGTAATCCTGACGCTCTGAACTGCAGTAGTCCTCTGGATTGTGGAGAGAATGTACAGCTGTTTCTTCTTGGAACAGGGATCAGCACTTGGATGGCGCTTCCACTAGATAAGTAGCTGATGCCTAACGACTAGCCCGGGGACAATTCACGATCAGAACAAGGGTCCTTTATTCCACTTCTTTTGTTTCCAGCAGTAGCCACAAGATACCGTTAGAATCTTGCCCTCCAGGCAAGAAGATGTCAGCTCGCCCCTGTTGTCTGTACCCAACCCTGGTATTCAGAGGCATACTGCCTCTGCTCATGGAGGTTCTACAGTCACATTTGGTCGAGAGATCCTCCAAGATTTTTTATTCCAATAGTTGCCCATGTTGCAGGTTGTTCACAAGAAACGGCATACTAAACAAGGAGAACAGAATTTCCCGTATCCTTCTCCTGATCCTTTTCAATGAGTATCTAACCTAGTGGCCATTACAATGTATTGTGGGAATAAAAGATTTGAGTCCCATAGAACCTTAGGGACCAGACAGATCTCTTGCTACTGGGCTCAAATCTTGCTTTTCTGCTACAAACCAACACGGTTACGCACCTGACGCTATCTTATGGAAATGATATGTATTATGTGTGCTGTTAACATTGATCGCTGTGGAAATTGCAGACTATCGGCAGTGGAACGTTTTATTGGCCACCACTGCTTCTAGAATAGATTACTATAACCCTCTGTGTGGAGCAGCCCTTGAAGAGTGTTCAGAAGCTCTGGCTGAAGGTCCAGAGACACAGCATCTGCAGACCGTTCTTGATGTGTTGGGCTGACTCTGGTCTTTCAGGCTCTCTTTAAGGCGCTGATTATTCTGTGAGGGCCAGGCATGTAAAGCTGGCTGTACATGTAATATAGTTGGAATCTGTGACCTCTTGGAGCAGAATTTTCCACAGCTGTGCAACAAATGTAGGTTTTAAAACTTTGGGAAGGCTTGCTGCGGCACAATTCCAAAGCTGTTTTGGTTTGCATTTTTCGCCATTGGAGGAATTCTTTGCTGAATCCAAAGGGAACAGAAGCAAGGAAGTCTGCCGACAATTCCAGTCCTTGCCTTCTGCTGCTAGATCTTTGTGGTTTTCCTGCATGGGGGCTCTTACCTCTGCCTAGGGTTGCCGACCTCGGGGTGGGACCAGGCAATTTCCCGGACTTACGACTGACCCCCAGGCTACAGAGGTCAGTTCCCCAGGAGAAAAT
>NW_015218370.1:0-1358 GCF_001447785.1 Gekko japonicus | reverse complement strand
ACAACAGCCATTTTCTTCTGAATAAATACCTTGGCAAAGTACTCCATTGCATGAAGTACCAAACCCTGAGGCTTTGGCACAGTTCTGTCTTTCTGCATTTCAGTTGCCAATTCCCCTGGAGTGAGCAATTTTGCTATGGGGAAATGATCTATGAAACCATGCTTGTTCGTGACAGTGGGAGGAATGGGTTAATGAGCCCTTTGCTGGTCAGTCAGAGTGGCCTGAGCCAACATTTCTGGCTTTCAGCCCTAGATCAGTCCAAAATACAACCAGCCTGGGCTCTGCGGCATATCTCCCCTAAAGGTAGATCTTGATTGCTTGCTTGTAACGTTTATGAACACACTTCTGGCTTCCTTTCGCAAACAGTGAACGGGATTATAAATACTTTATCACTCAGGTGGGCTGTGGATGGTCTGGAACTTCTGCATTGCATTATGTAAGGAAAATCTGTACTTTCATGTCTATCACTAGTTAGTGATATTCCTTTAAATTTTTTACTCTAACGTAAATGGCATTATTCTGCCCCGTCTTAAACAAAATGATAGGGTATTAAAGGATTTCCAAATGTGCAAATTATTTCTAATATGTCTTGCTTAGCTGGTGCCTCCATGGGGGAAACATCTGTCAAGACTGCAAATTATATAACCCAAGAAAGTTGTTTAAAAGTTGGGACCAAATTCCCTTGTAACTTTATCACTATAAATATTTCTCGCCTGCTCCTTTCTCCCTCTTTGCTTGGCATTTAAATATCAGAGGTTCCAGGCAGCTGCTTTAAGCAGCTTGTGTCAATTTCAAAGGCTTAGAGCTATGATGTTCCATGCTCCGGCTTGCCTCTTTAGCTGTTGAATAACAGTTAAAGAGTGGTTAAGCCCAGCGTCTAACAGTCTGTAAGACTCCTGTCAAAGAGATTAAGTCTGAATTTAGAAGACAGAAATAAACTGCAAACTTTCATCTTCATTAGCAGTGTCATCCCTACAGGAGCTTCTTGTGAGCAAGGCCTCACCCATTCTTAGTAGCGCGAGGGAATTTCTGATCTTCAAGAGCTGTCCCTCCATCTCCCTTGTGTGTAGGCGATGTCCTCTTAACACCAAATAACCTGCTTTTATGGAGGTTCCTGTTGGAGCTCCTGCCTGCACATCAGTGCCAAATGAACAGGACAGTTATGGATGTTCAGAAACCGCAATTTTCATTTGGTCAATCTAAAAATCACATTGCCACCTCTTGTTCTGGCTCCATTGTTATATCTAGAGCATGAAGTCCCCCCACCCATTAAACTCAAAGCCAGGTAAGGATGCCAACTGACTAGGGACAGAATTGGCCAATCTACTTTGAGACTTCTTTTGTTTTGCTTTTAGACC
>NW_015218369.1:0-1358 GCF_001447785.1 Gekko japonicus | reverse complement strand
TTTTTGCAAATCTCTTACTGTGATTTTAATCTTGGTCTGCTAAGCCTCTTCAGGCTGTTCTGGAGGAGGAGAATACAGAGCTAAATAATGCCTAAGCAGCTCTCCCCCACTGTTTTGCTCGCTGCACCTGGCAACGGGAGGTAGACTGCCTTTGAACAAGGCATCTCCGTTCAGCTATCGTGGCTCACAGCTCTGTCCTCCCCTGGAAACTGAGTAGGCTGCACTGGACCAAAGGTCCATCTACCCCATTTTCCTGTTTCCAAGAGTGGGCAACCAGATAACTCTGGGAAAGTCCTCCTACAAAGAGAGTATGAAGGCGACGGCTCTCTCCTGACCGTTCATGACTTTGCAGCCAGAATGTTCACAGGACAATGGGCAATTTACACGGAGGAGAAAAGGCCTAAGGAGGGAAGGGCAGCAGGCTGTGAGTTTTGGTTAGCAGGAGGCGGTTGTGTGACTCAGCCAGTGTCTGCTGCTCGGAGGGGCTCCCCCCTCTTCCTTTCTCTCGCTTCCTCCCTCGGGGAAGGTGACTTCAATTCACCAGCACAGCCCCTGCAAGCTCTCTCTTTGTCGCTTTCTCGCTTAGCGGTTCCAGGTGAAGCCTGCCTGCCAGCTTTTCCGGTGCTAATAACAGGAGGCCAGCTGGCCCCTGCCAGCTCCGAAAAGCACTCTGCTCCTTTGGTTGGCACGTAGGCAACTGGAAATGCCTTTCTGAGTCTCCTTGCAGTTGCAAGCCGGGAGCCACCGCGAGACCTGCTCTCGGCAGTTGCCAGTCCTTATCAGAAGGCTTCTGTGAGTGTCAGGCATGCTGTGAAGAGATAAAAGACTCTACTTAGCTGGGGAGTGACTGGGCCGTACAGATGTGCTCTTCAGCTTGGTAGACGTCCTGGTTTGCGTATCTCTGTATTGGTAGTCAGTTCTTTCCTGGACTCAAGAGCTGCTGGTGGTTAAAAGGATGAGGAGTACCCAAATGCTATGCAGCGACCTTACGGCTTAATAGATGAGCTATTAGTCAGCCTTATCCTTGTTGCTCCCTTGGTATTGTGGGGGTAATGCAGTCGTCCTCCATTACAGGGCTGTTGTAATGTGTAAGGATTATTGAGGTGCTGTGCCATAGAAATATCAGGTCAAGTGGCAGGGAGCCGTTGTTCTTATATTTTTTCAAAATGTATAATTCCCATGAGTTCCTGTCACCCATGAGGACTGGAAAGAGAATCCAGAATTTCAGTGCAGACACGCTGGGGTCGGAAAGTCTGAACTCTTGTGTACACTTCAAACCTATGCTAGTTATCTTCCCCTTTGGTTAACAGCGTCCCTCAAAGAATCCTGGGAATTGTAGTTCGTGTTCTGTGTGTGTG
>NW_015218368.1:0-1358 GCF_001447785.1 Gekko japonicus | reverse complement strand
GCACTTACAAGTAACACAATGCACAACACTCAGAGAGTGCTAAGTTGTTTTTTTCTTTTAGGTTAACGGATACACCAGGTAAACATGACTCATCTCCCAACCCAAAAGCCATCCAGCTCAAAAGATACACTAATTGAGCTTTGGGAGATATATGGTAGAATGTCAACCTTTGGGTGGAAGAGGAAAAGGTAGAGGGTCTAGTTGGGGGTGGGGGGAAAGGAGGGGGGGAACCCTGACCACAAGGAAGAAGTTTTCTTCACCTGAAGTTATCTCACAGCAGATACATTTTAAGACTAATTGGTGGCAGCAGAAATACCCAGACAGAAGCAGGTTATCCGACCATAAGAATAAGAGAGGCCTCACTGGGGGAAAGACCTAGGACAGTTGCAGAATTTTCAAGCTCCCATGTAGGCAGAAATGGGGGCTTGCAAGTCTGTTTCCCTAAACATCCAATCTTAGGACTTTTCTGAGCTACACTGCAGCCATTCCAACAACTGAATATGCAAACAGGTTTTTAAGAAGACCCAAACAACAACAAAACCCAAACAATAAATATTGTTGAATCAGATTTATTGTTGCAAATAAACCATCTGCATATGCTAGGACAGAAAAATCATGTCACAGCCAAACGGAAAAGTTCACTAGTAACTTCCACTTATCTCAGTGTGCTCAGATGCTAAACATGAAATAATGTATTGTGTTATCCCAAAACGATACAGATGGAAACAGAGTCCCTGATTATTGAAGGACTTTTAAACTCAGTTTGCTTCAACTTCTTGGAATTGATTTGAAATGAATTAAGCTATCGCAACTTCATATGCTGTGAAACAAAAACTTGGTCATGTTCATATATTCTTGTGTCAGTTCTGCTGCACAAAAGGACATGGGAAATGCTAGTCATATATTTTTGGATCTAAATACACTCAAGAAACAAATGTGTTGGATAATAGCTTCCCATTTACGGAGACTTTTTTCTGGGTAGAAATACGCTGGAACATTTATCCCATTTTTGCTGTTAATCTGCCTTATGATCTGATGGTATAGGCACACCTCTTTAAACATTACCTTTCTTTATCAGTGCAACAATATCAATTATCCAGATCACTGCCATGTACAGAATGGAAAACTTAACTGTGGCTTTTCTGATATTGTACTCCACAGTAGCCACACCACTGCAATTAATGTGTATTTTTAGTGCACTCACTTTAATTATAGTTTTATACAAAGGACACATGTTGACTCAGATATGTAGTAGTGGCAGAGTGACACCTGTTACATAAACGTATCATGCTTCTAAAGAGCAACAAATGACAAACTACATTGAGAAAATAGGTAATGCCAATAATAGGCATACTTGC
>NW_015218367.1:0-1359 GCF_001447785.1 Gekko japonicus | reverse complement strand
GGGGGCAGGCCACAGGGGTATTCTTTAAGGGGACCAGTAAACTGCTACCTTTTATTTCTTGCAATTTTGTGTTTGTATTGCCCAGATGTATTGTCTGGGAGCTGGATGGTCAACAGTCCCATTGCAGGTGTTTCATTTATGGCCAGATGGTGCAACGGCTGGCTAGGCCCCAGCTTACCCAGGATGCATCTGGCTTCCTATGCTCTGGGTGGTGTTACCTGTTGATGCTCCCTGGTTTCTTTGGATCCACTGAGGGTCTTTGCGTGCCCTTCTCCTAAAGAAGGCTTCCTTGTTTTTTCAGAAGTTCCTCATTTGCCAGCTGAAACTGTTTTTTACTTCGGCTTGGGGCTGGTTCACTGCATAGGTGGTCTGTGAGTCCAAGTAATAGGGCTGGATTTCGAATGGGAAAACTGGGTCCAACAGACCCTTTCCTGTGCCCGAGGAGCTGCACGAAAGTCAGCTTGGAGGGAAAGCTTTACCTCTCTGTCTTTTGCCTGTAATGCATTTGTCAGCAAGAAACCCTACAAGCACTGAAAATAGTTCACATTTTCACCCGTGTTTCTGGAAAGCCAAGCCTTGGTGCTAGTTCATAGCTCAGCTTCACGAAGCCTTCTGCTTTAGATCTATAGTACGGCTACAAGCGTGAATCAGTCAATTAATCACTTAGAGCTGATTAGTTGGCAAGGGCCAGTTTAAAATCAATGGGGTGTAATTTTAATTGGTGGGGATGCAAATTAAGGGCACACTTGTTTATTCTCAGAGGCTGCTCTGGTTCTGTCCTGTTTTCTGTCCTAGTCTTACTGCTGGCAATTGACGATGTGTTCTCCGCCAGCGGAGGCAGAAGCCCCTCAGTGCTTCTCACCTGCTCCACAGGCAGGGCTGTGCGGGTTCTCACGGAGATGTTCAGCCCTGGCTAGAAGTGTTCCGTGCCCTGTCTGCTCTGCAGCCTGGACTTCTAGAGCTCTGCTATACTGTCTCTGCCAGACCGGGTGGCAGCGGATTTCTTTTCTCCCTGCCCATCAGCTTTACACAGCCAGGGGCAGAAGTCGGCAGAAACTTTTGTTTTGTTATGTTTTGTGAAGGGTTCTTATCGGTGGATTTTGCCGCCTCGTTTCTTTGCCAGTCTATTGGGAGTTCAGCAACAAAGACCATCAACTCCCAATGGGAATTCCTTCATCTAGCTGTAGTTTTCCCAGAGCTGCCTCTCTGCTTTCCCCTTCTTGTTATCTGGCTATCCTGCGATATTGCCCGAGCTAAAAGTTAATGTTAGTACAGCCCCTTCTGTGGAATTGGGGAACTGCCTCCAGCTGGAACGCCAAATCTGTGTAAGACTTTGCATATCCCTACCAGCATAGCAAG
>NW_015218366.1:0-1359 GCF_001447785.1 Gekko japonicus | reverse complement strand
TTACCTTTTCCCCTTTCCTTGGCATCCTCCCGGACACTGATCATCCAAGCCGGTGGGACGACTTCCGGTTTGCGCCCGGTGGGCCAAAATGTCACAGTTGGAGTCTTGCTTTTGTAACGATGCGAACGAGCCGAGTTTGGCGAGCCTAAACCTTGTTTTAAAAAGAGGACAGATTGGCGCAAGGATCCGGAGCCGCTGGAATAAACTGAGCTCTGGTGGGCACCTTGAAGACGAAACACGTCTTCGTCTTCCTGTGCGCTCCTGCGGACTTGCCGCCTGCCACCAGAATTTTTTTAGCAGCCCTTGTTAGTCTTGGAAGGTGCCACAAGGTTCCTTGTTCCTCTCTGCAGTTCTCTGGGCCTGACGCTAGAGTGCGCTGGGACACTTCCGCGACACTGCTCTCTACAAAGGGCAGCAGGCGGGTTTTTTCCGCCTTCTCTAATTGCCACTCCCCCGTCTTCCTTTCCACTGCAAAAAAAAATATTGTTTTGTTCCTTCCACCGAAGGCTCCCCCCAGACCGCCCCGGCCCTTGGAAATCTGGCCTCCCCTTGGCATGGAGGAGTGCCAGGGAAACTGACTGCCGCAACCTCTATTTAAATCTCTCACCAGGGGGAAAGGGGAGGCAAGCCCTCCCTCCCTCCGGCCCCCCCTTTCCGTATATGTTCCTGGGCCAAAACCCTGGGCTTTTATGGCTCACCAGAGACATTATTAGCAGATGTTTCGGCCGTGATGTATATGGCCCCGCTGCCTAATTGCCGGAGCGTTTCTCTCCTCCGTTCCCAGCTGCCTGCGAGAGAACAGGATCTAAAGCATCTCTTTTTTTATTTTATTTTGCAGGCTTGGAAGCCGCCAAGTCTCCCCGCCCGGCTTCCCCCTCCCGTCTCCTGCGCCTGCCGGGAGAGCCGCGCCGGAGCCGCGCAAGGAGGGCTGATGTGTCTCCTGCCAACGGGTGGCAGCTCCAAATTAGATTCACCTTTTAATGCCAGAGTAATCCGATTTGGACAGCTCTCGGGCAGAGCGTGAGCCGCCGCTGTACCTGAGAGAGCCGGGCGCATGACTCGGGTGGACACGGTGTGGGGGAAGGTAACGGGGAGAAGAGGGGGGTCTCTTGAGGATTGCCAGCCAAGGCAGGCTAGGAAAGGGAGAGCTCTTTGGGGAGGTGGGCGGGGAGGGGAGAAGGGCCCCGAGGGGGCACGGGGATCAGGTTGCTGGTTTTTCAGCTAGCCCTGTGTCGTTGCACCGGTAGCCACATCTGCAGACAGTGGCAGTGCTGTGTGAACCGTGGACATGAGACTGCCTGTCCCAACTTGGGAAGCAGCCCCCTAGCCACAGTGGGGCACTTTGGGGCACAGCCCCCC
>NW_015218365.1:0-1359 GCF_001447785.1 Gekko japonicus | reverse complement strand
CTTTATTGTAGCATAAGCTTTCAAGAAATGCAGCTCTCTTCATCAGTTTATTGGTGTTACTGATAATAGTAGCTGTATTTGGATTATTAGTCAATACTAGGTCCTTTGGTTATTTGGCTCTGGTTTGTTTTGGATGCTAGTTTTATGCCTTCTGTAGTTCATGGCAACACTATGAACTTGGCTGCTTGGCAGATTAATTTCTTGGGCTTCCAGTGAATGCTTTGCAAGAAACACGAACGTTTGAAGGGGAGATATGCGTCCACAAACATGTGTGGGGCACAATGTTGACATTCATCTTCCTTTCAGTGGTACTGAAGACAGAAACCATTGAAATACATTTGCTAGGTAAAGCGTAAAGCAACTCTGACAGCAGCACAAGAACCAAACATGCAAGGATCCTTACCCTGCCTGTTATCCAACAGAAATGGTGTTGTCAGTACACAAATACCGACAGGCCCGTGGTATCACTGAAAACACACAAATGAGCTAGTCTTCTTCTGCTCTTCTTGCAAAGGTTCACGCTGAAAAATGACCACAGGAAATGGCTGAGGATTGACCCTGCGAATGGCACTGTATATATAGCTGCTTCAATGGATCGGGAAATGGAACGTACCTACATGGTACAAATAGTTGCAACTGAGGAAAGTAAGCCAAAAAGTACTTTAACCTACATATATATTTTGGTGGTGGTGATTCCCAAGAGGGAGAAGATATTACTACAAATCACATGAAAAAGATGGGCTTGAAGCACAGAAAATAGTGGACAGCAGCAGGTGGCAATGTCATTGCCTGAATTCCCTGTAAAAACTGAGTAAGCAAGTGATGTCCATTCCAGACTGACTAGCTAGTGCGGAAGCAACTTCACTGCCCTCCTATTATGCTTATTACCATTACGATCCTCACATAAATGGAATATAATTCTATGCTTTATTCAAATCCCTAGCTAAAGAGTCTCGGAGCTCCACAGCACAAGTAATCATACACCTCAGAGACGTGAATGATAACCCACCGACACTACCAGAAGACTTTTCTTTGTTCTTCTGCCACCCACTCCAAGGAAATGAGAATGGAAAGATGATTCAAGTTGTTGACCCTGATGAACATTCACACTATCAAAGGTTCACTTATGCTCTCCTGGGTGGAAACACAATGCAACGTGACTGGAATCTTTCGAAAGTGGAAGGTAAGCTAATGCCAAAAGCCATCTACATGCGGCACCAAATCCTCCAATGGTTACCCTAAATTAAAGATTCAGGGCCTAACTACACCTTATGTTCTCCCCAGGTTGTCTCCAGATCCACGCAGTCAGACATGTGCCTGGAGTTCTTGGCTGGGAACTCAGTTCCCAGGTGCATGCAG
>NW_015218364.1:0-1359 GCF_001447785.1 Gekko japonicus | reverse complement strand
ATCACCTCAATCTGACTCAGGTCTTTGAATATTTTTAAAAGATAAGAATGTCAAACAGGGAGAAATAAACACAATATTGATGTAGCCAACTTCAGAGACCTTAAAGATTCCCTATTACCATATTAGTAGTGAAGATTCAAGCAAAATTAAAGATTTGCATTAAATCAAAATTTCCTCCAAACAGCACTAGTCGCTGGGTCAATGTTGTTTTGTTGCTCCATTCCACAAGCTGAGAGCCACTATTGAAAAGCAGTCCATTCCACAAGGTGGGAGACACAGCCACTATTGCTGTAAATAAACGCTAAGCGGGCAATCTTAAATGGGGGAACAACCAGAAGGTGGCATCCAGAAGACTGCAACTGGTGCTGGAGTCATATAGGGAGATACTTTCTTTCAGATATGTGATTGTAGGCCATGAGAGATTTGAGAGGTTATGACCAACACCTTGAATTGCACTCAGAAACAAACTGGCAACAAATACGCCTATTTTGAGATAGGCAAGATGTTCCTGTCGCCTTGCCTCTGAATATAGGCTGCTGTGTTTTGAACCAGTTGTCTATTCCATGTTATCTTCATGGGGATACGGATGATCCACAAACCATTTATACAGGTACAGAACCATTAAAATCAATAGGACTATGCCAGTTTAATTGGTTGGTGAATCAGTCCTTATGTTTCCAGCTTTACCTTCAGCATGTATTATTTATAGATGAAGGATTTTAGACTGACTGAGAAATGAATGAAAAGAAACACATTTGAAAGTTAGATGATTCAGTAAGTTACTGATCTATGCCATCTCTGAATTTAAAAAAAATATAAGGCTGAATCTATACATACTTTTGATTCACCCATAACAGGTTTGATCTGGGGTCCCCACAATATGTAATAGTCAGATACGAGGTGTGGGTTCTCCTCAGTCCCGACAAACATGGTGCCTGAGTTTTATCAAGATCGTGGTATAGGTGAAAAAGGACTTCACCATTCCTTTCCACACTGCTTTCCTCACCTAAAACAGTCCTGGGGGCACTATTATCCCAATGAGGAAACCTACATGTTCCCTGGGTTATCTGCTTCATCTGGTTTCCAGCCCTTTCTCCCTCTCCCCATCTTACTGCCTGGCGTTGTTTCTTCGTGGGATAAATGAGAGCTCCAGGGAGAATCTTCACCATGTGGAAGCAACACATATAAGGAAAGTGGTTTCTATGCAATTAGGGGAGGTCAAGCAAAGGACAATATAATTGACAGCACTGTCAGTGAGGTCATAGTAGCTGAATAAAGCCTGCTAATTGGTACCTTCTTAGCTTAATTTTCTAATCTGTGTGATACTTGGAGGAAACAATGAAAATGTGAGAACATATA
>NW_015218363.1:0-1359 GCF_001447785.1 Gekko japonicus | reverse complement strand
GTTGTTGTTTGGTTTTGAATTTCAGCAAGTAGCCCTCATGTAACTCTGGTGAGACTGCCAGCCTCCAGGTAGAGTCTGGTAGGCACTTCTGTTTCTCTCTAATGGTACCGTAGCTTTGGAACTCTCCCAAGGCAAAATGACTGGGCACCATTATAACTACCGTTTAGGAAGTAGGCCATGTCTTGTTTACCCAGGTTTTTAACAGCAGCTAACTTACGTGATTTTACTGCTACTGGAATTTGTATTTGCGTTGCTCCTGCAATTTGTATTTGCCTTGATGATTGGCTGTTATCATGGCATTCAAGAAATGGCTGTGGGGAGGGGAGAAGAGAGCAGAGAGGAGCCAAAGTACTCATACAGTCCTTGCACTGGATACAACCCTCAGAGCTAAGTTTAGCTTACCTGGTTCTCCCTTTTACCCTCACAACAATCCTGTGAGAGAAGTTAAGAGTTTGACTGACTCAAGGTCACTTAGTGAGGTTCCTGGCAGACGGAAGGTTTACACTCTCTTGTTTAACATCTGTGATAAACCTCATTAATGCTATTTGAGTTTCTCTAGAGCCATATTAATGGAAAATTTGGTTTCAGCCTTCAGAATCCACTTCATTTCCACTTCTCATTTTTCTTTGTAAGAATCTGTTGATTTTTCTGTATTCTAGGCCAAAGTAGTTTGGGTGAGCTACCTGCATTTTATTGCCCCCTCCCACCAAAGACTTGCCTTAGTAGTTTTTCATACCGGTATTAACAGGTTTCCTTTATTTTCGTAAGTCCTGCATATAAGTTACTAAATGTTGATTGGCAACTAAATTCCTAATCACTAACTAAGATGTCAACTAGAAGAAAACCTAAAGATTTTAGAGCATTGTTGATCATTAGTTAATCAGAAGAAGAACTAAATGGTAATCATCGGTAAATGATAGTTCCTTTTAATGGCTTCTGTGCAGGTACACATGGGATTGCACTTGTGTAGGCTTGCGGCAGAGATCTCTTTTAAAGCTCTCCAGAAAGTTCAGACCCTTCCCTCATGTATTGGCTCCTTCCCATCCAGGCAACATACGATGGGATAGAGTGAGCACTCCTTCCCTCAGTCTTTTCTTCACTGCTGTGGAGACCAGGCATCTTCATTCTCTTCTCATTGTTGCAGGTTTTTACAGATGCATCCCTTTCAGGTTGGGGGCTCACTGTGGCACCCATAGGGCCAGTGGACTTTGGTCTCTCTCTGAACAGGGCACGTGTATTAATCTTCTGGAACTCAAAGCAGTAAAAGGTTTCTTTTACAGCCCTAGTCTCCAGCATAAAGGTGTTAATAGCCACAGACAACACCACAACAGAGTTCTACATAAACAAGCAGGGAGGTAC
>NW_015218362.1:0-1359 GCF_001447785.1 Gekko japonicus | reverse complement strand
CCCGGCCCTGGTCGAGGACAGCCGGACGTCTCTCGGGTCGGGGACCACCAGGAAGTTCTTGAGCGTAACGCTCTTCTGGGGGCATACAGGTGCCCACCAAGTGTTCTTAGAAAGTGTGTTGGTGAGTCCCTTGCCCGGAAGGGTTTTTGATTTGCCGCCCAAGATCTGATTAGCCATGCGGATTCAAATAACAATCTTTCTGTGGCACTTGCAACCACACTGTTTGTATTATTTTCTCTCACGGCTATTTCCCAGCCTATTTTTTCATCACCCCTCTTCTCCCAGCACTTGGGCTTCCTCTGTGCGCGTCTCCACCTCCTGTGGAAGCCATTTTATGGTTGTGCCCACCACCCTCCGTCAGAATCCCAAACGTGCCCATAGGATCAGAAAGACTGGGGACCTCTGCCGTAGAACGACTCTGACATCAAAACAAATCCAGCGACTTCAGATGTATTTGGCCAAATAACAATAATGCACCTCTCCAGTCCAAACCGGTGAGGTCCTGATCCGGAAAAACCTAAATCCACTTCTCTGTCCTCTCCCGATCTCTTCCAGATTATTTTTTTAAAGTCATAAATCCTATATTTTTTCCAATGGTCAAAGACAGAAGCGCACATCACAACACTGTCTTCTGATACGGAGAAAACCATACCTGTTCTCCGGTAAAATTATACAAAGACGCCATGGTTCTCCCATCGTAAATGGACACCTGTACAAGAGACGGAAATGGGGAATTATATTATGCTAGTGGCTGCTGGTACGAATTTACTGTTTTGTACGTCTTATTTAAATTTCCTACCAAGCCCAATGTTCTCGCTGCTCGTGGGACACCGGAGATGAAATCTGAAAATAAAAGAGAAGAGGCATTCTTCCGTGATCTGTGTGGGAGAAACCAAGGCCCTTCAAACAGCTCGGCAGTTCAGGGAGCAATATTGCCATTTGTCACTCATGGCATGTATTCCATCGACTTTAGGGGGATTTACCCCACGAATCAGCTGCAAGGACTTGAAAAGCCTTACCTAGCTGTAATAGTGAATTAGATGCTCTACAAGAACCCCACCTTTCCCAACCAGACTTTATTATTTGCAAGACACACAGAATACAGGGTTGGTGGAAGAGGTGAAACACTGGCAGTCAGTATTCAATATGTATAAGGGAGAATTTTGTCAGTGGGGGAACAAGCAAGCAAGAAAAGGAAGGCACATTTTGGTGACTCAGGGAAAGTTTTATGAAAGAAGTTCAACCAGGCACACAGTATAATCCCTTTCATTTATTTTATAGGTTTGAGCCAGGATCAGTTTAAGCTTCGTGCCCTGTATGCATGACATGTTGATGTATGGGGCCGATGCACTTAAAGGG
>NW_015218361.1:0-1359 GCF_001447785.1 Gekko japonicus | reverse complement strand
ATTTAACCACTACACCAAACTGGCACGAGCCGGCAAGCTAGGCACCGTGGATGCTCCAAGACCCCGCATGTGCACATTTTCTACACGCATGTCAAGTGTCGGAGGAGGCATGCTGTAAACTTGATTTCAAGAACCTCCCACCTTGAGTGAAACCTAGGCGGAAAGGTTTGTCGGCAAAAAAGCAAACGGACACGTGCCACAGGAACACAGTACCTTATAGAGGACTCCTGGAGCAACCTGGGTCTCTCCAGGCCTATGTCAAAACTCTAACCACTGTGCTACACTAGGGCTCTGCCCACAGAAGAACCCAATATTCCTTGGAACACGATATGGAAAGTCTCCAACTTTTTCCCGCATAACATACCCACTCTCCCCAGCCACTATTTCCACATCTGAGCAAATGTATTCCAGACAAAGTTTTTGGAAAATGACCACAACGTTAAGCAGGCGAGCACTCAAAACCTTATTTAGAGTTTGCAGGAACTGAGACGCACACCAACGCAGAAGTGTCCAAACTTAACAGCTCCTCGCGGGAGCCGACGGGGGCGACCACCCTGATATACGCACAAATAAAAGCCCGTTTCACAACCTCCTGGTTTTTATGGACCCGTCCAGCTATTTTGTTTGGAGACGGTGGCAGGCTTCGCTTTGTCAGAATTTCTATTAAAAGTAACCGATGTCTTCGCGCGCCCCCTTGACTGCCAGCTGTTTAAAGAGGCATTAAGCTCGGCTCCCGCATTAACTCTTAATTATACAAAGCATAAATCGCCCACCGCTGCCGGGAGGGGGGGAGGACAGAAAGGCTGCTACAATTCAACGGCAGGCCGCCTTCTCAGAAGTGTACAGCCCGCCCTGCCAGGCACCTTTCTACAGAGTACAGTTTTTCATGCGTGCAACCTCCTCCAAAAATACCCCAAAAATACACCACCACCAAAAAGAATTACTGACACCACACAGCCGCAGGGCTGCCCTCCCCTCTGCAAACGGGACTCCACTTCCTCTCGGCTTCCTCCTGATCACTGTTAGAGACAACAAGCTCAAGCAGACACGAGGCTCAACCGAAACCGGAGCGGATGCATACAAAATATTAAGAAAGGAAGAGGAAGTATCGCCCCCTCCCAGCCCCCCTTCTTAGGAACCAGTCTCTGCTGATAGGAATATTCCTATCGGCCACAAACAGATCGCAAACACAGGCCTGATTCGCACGCCTGACTCCTGGCCACTATCGGCGCACGCACCGGAGTGTGAAACGAAGCCATCAACAGCTGCACAGCGGAGGTAACCCTAAAGACCTCCGCCCCACTGAATGAGTGCAAAGCCCAGGGTCTGGTGTGAAACGGATACGGAACGTCTACCCAC
>NW_015218360.1:0-1359 GCF_001447785.1 Gekko japonicus | reverse complement strand
GGGGGGGGTTTCCCTAATTGTGCACCAATGGTTGACTCCTTTTGTTGCTTTTGCAATAGAGCCAATCCAGCTGAAGAACAAGCTACAGGTGCAACAGGTAAATTACAAATTTGAGTTGCACCCCAACTTTGCTCTAGTTCCCGGCATCCTGAATTAAACTCGGAGTTAGTACTTAAAATGATAATTCTTTGCGACCTTCCTTTATATTTCCTTTGGCAGACCTTGGCACACCTTTTATAGTTTCTGCCATCAAAGGCAGGGATAACAGCTGAGTTCAGAAAAAAGGGATATGATGGATCCCTATCATGGAGTCAAGATTTGGGGACATTTGTCAAGACTGGGAAGTTGTACCAAACTAATGGGAAACCTGCTTCTAGGAGAATACAAACAAACTGAATAGAACCAACAAACCTTTTGCTTTCTGCGAAATGGTGATTTCACTTTCAGCCAGATTCACATACACATCGTAGAGGTCTAGTCTGTTGCTGACTTCAGAGTCTATAAATCCAGCAATGTAACCTGATCAGCAAAGATTAATCATGATCACTAAGAAATAAAATTCTAATAGTGTGCTTTAATTAGAAGCGTGTTTGCATTATAATTATCTTAAAGCAGAATACTATTGCATTTTTGCTGACTTCATTGATATTTACTGTCAAAAAGCGTGCATAAAACTTCATCCAAAGCATTTCACCAGCCCTCTCCAGCCCACAGGAGAACCCCAGAAGGGATGCACCACACATGGTATGGAAAACCCACTAAAGTGCTTGATTTTAAAATAAAATAGAGGCTTGGGGTATATTTTGAGATTTTTCTTCAGTTCTTAAAAGGGAGAAGGTGAATGAAAAAAGATATGACTTTTTAAAAATAGGAAAGTAATGTTAATACAGCCAGCCAGCATCGTGCAGTGGTTAAAGGGTAGGCCTGGGCAGAACCAGACTCAGTTCCCTGCTTGCCACGAAAAAAATCTCAGTGGGCAATATTGGGCAAGTTGTTCTCTCCAAGCCTAACCTGCGGCCTTTTGTGAGAATAAAGTAAGGTCCATGGAGGAAAGGCAGGATAAATAATGTAACACAGCAAGCAGTATAATTTTTGAATGCTGGATTGGGATCAATCAAAGGACTGTAAAACAGTAGCTAGTTTGATGTTGCCTCGAGCAGGCTATACAAAGAGAGCAGAGAAACTATCTAAATAAATAATGCAGCATTAAGGGAAAGAACAAACAAGGAAAACCCTTTGTGCTATGGATGTTTGCAGGATTAAAAATCTGGAGTCTAGCAAACTATAAGAACCTAAGAAGAGCCCTGCTAATCAGACCATCTAGTCTAGCATCCCGTCTTGCACAGTAGCCACCCCATT
>NW_015218359.1:0-1360 GCF_001447785.1 Gekko japonicus | reverse complement strand
GAGGAGGAGGAGGAGGTGCCGGCGGCTGGAGAAGGAAACGCTGCTCAAGACAGTGGGGTCACATCGGCAGCAGGTACGCTAGAGCCCGCTGACTGCTCTTCGGCTTCTGTGATGATAATGCTGGAGGGCCAGCCATTTTAGGCTGTTGCAGCAAAATGAAACAGAAGCCGAGTGGCCCGTTAAACGCTCGGATAAACGTTGTTACTCTTTAACGTGCCGCTTGACTTCCGTCTTATTTTGCGTGTTAGGGTTGGAAATGTTGAGAATTCCTGAGCCGGCCAGCAGGGGGCAGGGTGGAGTGTGCTGTGAACTTAGGGGACGTATCGGCTGACTCCCTCCAAGATCGACACAGGATGTTCAGGGGTTATTCTAAATCGTTGCAAAGGCTTATGGGAACATTTCGTGATGGGCAGGGCTCTGAATCCTTCCTAGGCTGAAACTTCCAGCAGAGGAACTATTCCTGTTAATTCTTTTTCCCTGTACGCATTCTTAAAGTACACGAGCGGGCCAGAAAATGGCTGGAAACGTGGATCTTGGTAACACTGGATTTGGATCTAAAATGTGTGTAGTCAGACTTTCCCTGCATCTGACCTTCTAGATGTTTCTCTGCAACTTACTGGGCTGTTCCCACCTAACAAAGATGCAAGTCTTGTATTTTCTACCGGTTTCACCGGTATTTTAGGCAGTGTATCGGATTAACTCAGCAGGCAAGAGTGCAGACTTCCAGTGAAGTCTGGCAGCTCAGTGGGAAGAGATATCATTGGTTTGCTAGCCACAGGTGATAATACCACCTCCTAGTTTGATGCTCCTCAGCTGTTTTACGAGTCCTCAGAGAAGGGACAGAAGATTATTCTTCATGATGGAGACATTTTGGTCTTCTTCATCACTGAGGGTTTTTTTTATAAGAACTGGGAAGGAACCGTAAGATTCTTACATTTGTTTCTGACCTACTTAAATATATTAAGAATAAGTGCATATATTGCTTGTTTGTCAAACTACTGTGTTTTGGCTTATTATGGGGAAGAAGCCAAACAGGGTACTGGTGTCTTGGCCTATCCTACATGACTCTCCCCTTTCCTTTTGAGATGCCATCTAGACTTACTGATCACTTTCAGACCCATCTTTATACACATGAGGGCTGGGAACCCTCTCCGAATGCTCTGTAAGGAGTCCTGTAAGCTCACAAAATTGGAATTGGCTTGTTCCCAATAAAGCGGCAATTTTATGTTTTTTATCATATCTGGGAGAACTTGTGACCTTAGCTGAACGCAGCCTACTTGCTGTCTACTGTGGGCTTCTAGGTGCTTGACAGCTGTCTGTTTGTGGTTCCAAGTATAATGAATTAACAATGAAGATACTG
>NW_015218358.1:0-1360 GCF_001447785.1 Gekko japonicus | reverse complement strand
TGCATCCAAATCTAGTTGCAGAGTATTATGGCCATGTTTCAAGGGCAGGCAAATTGAGAAAATCCTTCTCCTGTACTACTTTGATGGCTGCAGGGTAGACATGTAACAGGAGAAAGTGTAGCATTTAATAAATAGTAATAATTCACATTAAGTAAAGCAGGGGATGACTCTAATGTTATAATTAGTCATGTGTTGTTGTTTTTCCCTCTAATTCAACAGAAAGTCCTCCAGATTTTTTTTTTTGGGGGGGGGTCATTTATGAAAACAAAACAAACATTAAATTGGAGGAGTCGATATAGTTCTGGTGTAATGTAGCGCTTGCTATATGTATATTCTTTACCTTCCTAAGGGTTATACACAGTTCTAAAAATTCAATGTGAGGTTTGAAATCAACATTTCAAAAGCTGGGAACACAATGGAATTCGTAATCACTTTCCCCTAAAAATCTTACAGAGAAGAGACATTTTGAAATAAAGTGTCTTTATCCTATATCATGGAGGCATTTTGGAATAAGGAATGTTCCCTTAAATAAAATAGATCTGCCAACCCTGGCTAGATATTTTTATGCTTGGCTTACTTGGATGGAAAGCACAATTCTCATCCTGCAAAGCTTCCTATGCATCTTTTCCCTGCCAAGAAAATCTTTATGTTTGGGATAGAAAGAGCACATTTTGAAAGGGTTTTTTGGGGGCTGCAATAAGGATTTAGTTCATTATAACCATCAAGCATCAGTACACACCTGCATAGAAGGTCAATGGTAGGTTCAATCTAAGATAGACACTAGTCCATTAAGAAAATTGGTCTATTACTAAGGAATATTATTGCCATGGAATTTCACATTCCTCTTTCTTACTTGCTTAAGAGGGGCTACATACACGGTACATCTTCTTTGGGCCAAACTAGTTGTTACATCTGCCACAGGTGAGGTCAGGGTTGCCCAGGTCATTTTACTAATGTCCGTAAGTGCTACAGGGCCTGATTCAGCTCAGGAGTATGGTATGGGGGAAGAGGGTTCCAATCTCCCCCCCCAATTTTCCAGAGCCAAAATGGCTGCAGGAGCCCTCCCTCTGTCATGCTGCCAAGCTGAAATGGGCCCTGCAGCACTTGGAATGGAAGTTCCCCAATGTCACATTTATCTGTAAAACTGGTTGGGGAACCCTGGCCCTACTTGTGGCAGATGTACCATGTAGTTTGGACCTTTGTTTGCTTTGGCTTGGCCAACTGGTCTTTTTAAGTGCTTTATCAGTTCTTCTTATCAGTTTAATGGAGCATGTGGTTTTATTTTGTTCTGTGGTTTTCATATTGTGATTGCGACTGTTTTGTATCTCTCCTTCTTGTAAGCCACCTTGGGCTGAGAAAA
>NW_015218357.1:0-1360 GCF_001447785.1 Gekko japonicus | reverse complement strand
TGAAACACAATTTTTACATTTTAAGCTTGGCTATGTAACAGGAACAATGCTACATGAAGATCTTACTATACTGTGTGATTTCTCTTGTTTCTTTGTGGTTTGAGCTCTGTGATCAGTAGTGAGGAGCAGGAGAATTTCTGTCATTGCACAGTGGAGGATCTGAACAAAATTCCCCTGAACAAAATTTTCCAAAGTACAAACATATCCGGGCCAATGTAACGTATTTCATTCATTTCTGTTTTGCTTATGTTGTTATGCTACTAATGTTTATGAGCTTGGGTTGGACTTACCTCCCCAAATAATGTTAGTTTCAGAAGGCAGATTGGCCATGTGCGCTGTATCACCATTGTTCTCATATGCAGTACCTTGTACATGTGAAAATGGACCTGAAGACTGTATGAACTGGCATAAGTTTCCTGGGGCATTAAGATATTTCCCTTCACCATCATTTCTGACAATACCAGCTTCTTAGTATCCAACCAGCCCTTAACAGATACTGAGGCTCTCTTGAGTAAGGTCAACTGTACCACCCAGTTGATCTTGTGTTGGCTTTCAACCTGAGGGTGCAACTATTAACAGCCACTGGCAGCTTGAAGATGGGGATAAGAGGGAAGAACTAACATCTGAAATGCTACCCACACCATTAGCCATATCAATTGACAGCCTCGGTTTAGTCTTTTATTGGGTCCCAGTAGATGCTGCAGGACTTGACAAAGCTTCTTTCATGTATAGAACAAACTGTGCATCTTACCAGCTGACTTAAATTAAAACACAATGGTTTTAACTAAGCTGCTTTGGAAAGCAATGTGGCTGAAAAGCAGTATATGCATATTTTCACTAATCATAACAGGTACTTTATTAAAAGCACACACTGGGTTTCCATAACTTCAAGAAAGAGCAATGAATCACAACAGGTTCCCACATGTAGAGCATCGCCCCCTGTGCAAGAAAACAATCTCAAGATTAAAGCAGGTTATGTTTGGCCTGATAAGGTCTTAAATGCTAAGAGCACCCAGGCCTTTAAAGCTTCTTTATACAAAATCAGTACTAAGAAGTACACCACAAGCTAGCCAACACCTTTGTACCATTTTATGGTATTGCCAAGAGGAACAGCTCATTGTGGACATATTTTCATACAATCAGATAAAGCTCTGACTAGCTGGTGGTTGTGTTGATCCAGTTGCTACTAGAACACTGATGACAAAGCAGTAGAAAATGTTCTGATATCAGGTTTCAGTAAATATTCCTCTTGCAAGTGGAGGCATGTTGTTGTTTTGCCTTCCAGGTGATAGTCTGAAGAAGCATCCATTATATTGAAAATTAGCTAATAAAATAAGTGGATACCAATTTAGCATTTTTT
>NW_015218356.1:0-1360 GCF_001447785.1 Gekko japonicus | reverse complement strand
CCAGCAGGGCTCTTCTTATGTTCCTAACAGAAGACAGATGTCCTTATATCAATTAGAAAGGAGCAGAATGAATTTAAAGCAGGCGGTACTCTCAGATTTTTGAATGCATGTCTGAAAATAATGGAGCATAAATGCAAAAATCTCTATAATGCTTATTGTAGGCTCATGATTGTGACTTGTGTGTATGTGTTCTGCTAATAGAGAAGTCTATTGATACCCTTATAATTTATATATTGTGACTTTTCTTTCAAGAACAAAAACAAAAGAGGGATCTATAAGCACTACCAAACAAAGGGAAGGCTGTCTTCTTGCATTGGAGCACCCACTTGCTAATGTCAGTAGCCGTGATTCACTTGATGAAAACAAATGACAGAACATGCATGATATGAGAGGGAGACAAGGCTGCAGACCTCCAGCTCTGAATGCAAAGACAGCTGTAAGCATAACTCGGGAAAGGCAGAACATTTCACAGTCAGCACAGTATGACGCAAAAGACTATGCAGGAAGGTAGAAGGGCTTGATGATGCTGAAGGTCTTTTCCATTGCTTAATTTCTGTGTCTCTATGGAAACAGTCACTGAACATGACTGATTCTTTCACCTTTCCTTGCCAAAGCTGGTTTGATGGATGCGCAAGAAGCGATGCTTGAAAATGACACCCTCTGTGTCATATCAGCTCAGTCCTATTGAAAACACTCTAATGAAACTATAATACATTACGCTGAATGCTCCTGCGTATCTCGGTGGCAATCTACTACTCTTCAAGCAATACAAGACAACAAGTGTATTCACTCTCAAAATGGGACCAGGTCTTCGCTGCTTCCAGCAATTTAGTGACTTCATCCAGTTACTGCCCAAATCATACCAAGTTTCGTTATTGCCAAACTGGGGAAAGATTGCCAAGTAACTATGAAATAGGAGAGGCTTTCTTTTGTCATGATTCCTTCATATGCTTACTTGCCAAGACCCTCCCACATAGGGTGTGCATAAGAATGGAATGCGACTGCCACCTCCACAGATAAAACACCATCTCATTTGGGTATATTTATCTTTTTAAATATGCAAATAGGTAAAAACTACTACTGCATACAGCTGAGTACTTTAGGCAGAAGAAATGTCCAGAGTTAAAATGATTCACGTCTAATTTCTTGGCAGAAAATGCTCAGGGGTACTCCAGAGGAGAGAGTTCCATTTCCAGACAGGAAATTCTCAGCCACTGTCTGATGCTCTCCCATTAAAACAATAATTTATGTGTCCCATCCTTCCCCTTGACTCTAAGAACTGGTTCTTGGGCGCAGGGAAAGAAGTGTGAGTGACTTGTACTTTTTCTTATGTAAGGAAAATCTGCAAGGTCCATAACTC
>NW_015218355.1:0-1360 GCF_001447785.1 Gekko japonicus | reverse complement strand
TGTACTATACCAGTACTTATAAAGTATATGGGCCTCAGCTTTAAAACCTGACCCAACAGGATGATATGTTGTTCCTGGTTTTTGTTTAAATGCAGACTATAAATGTGGCTTCTGTGTGGAAGACTTTATCCATTGCATATTTTGTCTGTTGATTTCCCCTTCTTATTTGGTCTGTTGTGAATTAACTGTACAATTAACTCTTATAAATCATATATCCAAAAGGCAAACACTTGATGGGTACATATCCTTAACTAAAACTGAGGGGGCAAATACTCTGTACCAATAGACATTGCTTGAACCCACTGGAGTTTTTCTGCGAGTACAAGAATTTCGACTTGCATCGTGCAACACCTTCCCCTCCCACCTACAGCATCCCTAAATGCCCCCCATTCTGTTGGTAGGGGTGCCCCTATCCCCCAGAAACAGCATCTCAGGGGGCATTTTTAGACCACTGTCTTGAAGTGGGAGGTGAGGAAATTGTGCTCTGAGGGAAGCAATTCTTGTGTCTGCAGAAGAATGTTGGTGGATCCAAACCATTTCCCCCCACCTCGTCTACATTCCCCAGGACGAATTGCAATATATGTTTTTAAAAATAGAAATCCACATAAAATACACGCGGTGCCCAAAGACATCCAGTTCATTTACTGACCACGCAGGGAGTTGCCCTTGGGTCCTACATCTAAATCAATATAAATGGCATTAAGCTAGTAGTTACTTTCCAACTTCAGCCACAAGGGAAAGATTACATTTGTGACCACACTAAATGCCATTGTTCATTATGAAGTTATCAAAAGATGTTGTGTTGAAAGTCTGTGGATCCTTAAATAAAAATGAATTATTAATTAAATGCAAATTTCCCTTGCCTTAAGGAAAATAACTTTTTTTTTACAGTTTTCTTTGCAAATATAGTGTGGCCCTAAGTATAGTTGGAAACACATGGACTATTATAACTCAACAGGACATATTCAGATCACTACTTCCTGTAGCTGCAATTTCCCCAGAAAATCTGTTGGATATCTACAATTGGGGTAAGAATTTTTATAAGCTGTTCCAACAGTGAACCTAATTATGTACTGTTGACAAAGAAAATCAACTTACACGTAAACTTTTAATTTGATTTTTGGCAAGAAACATGCCAGTAGAGACTTAAAATATTAAAAACAGCACAGGAGGTTGTATAGTGTTCTGATAAAATATTAAAACAACTGACTAATCCATGGTGGTATTTTTTGTTGATAAGAGTATAGTAATGTATCGTAAAAATCGTTTTGATTTAAACAAAAGCTACTTGTTTTGATTTGCTTTTCAATCATTGTACAAATGCAAACAAAAGCTAATTGTCTTGAAATGCTGCAGGTAA
>NW_015218354.1:0-1360 GCF_001447785.1 Gekko japonicus | reverse complement strand
CATAGAATGGTGTGTGTGAACTTCGGTCCTTAGGGAAACCAGAGTTTGATGACTAAATTGAAGGTAACTGCCAAAAAACAATAAACAATAAAAACGTGAAATGAGATGAAGCGATCAGCTCAAAACATGTTGGGACAGGAAGTCAAGTGCTGGCTTTTAGCTGGTCTCCTGAAGTAGAACTGAGAGGAGCTTTAATTTTTTGAAATGTGCAAAGTTTAAAAAAACTTCCTTCTTGCATTTTATTGCAGAGTAAATCTATAATTAGTAGCCTGAGGAAATACTCTTTAAGGCTTCCCCTTTCAATTGAACAAGTCCCCACACTGCTGGTTGCCAACACTTCAAGCACCAATGTTTCAGAAATTGGACATGCCAACTCCAAATGATACATCTACAGGGAAATAACTTTGGTAAAGCAAGTGGGCAAGCTTTCCAATGCTGCCTAGAACCAAATGTGGGCTAAAAACTGAAGTTGAAGTTTGTGACCACTGGAGGGCACTCTAGTGCTTAATAAACTGACCATCACGTGAGTTTTGGCCTAAAACTGTTATTTCAGGAGAGATTCAAGTGTAATGGTGTCCCTGTGGAGGATGCTAAAAATACCCTTGTGGCTGTGGCTACACATAGGGGATGTATTACTTGTTAGCTATCTGCCAAGTGGGTGGAGGGTCTCCAGACACGTGTTGTAAATTTCTGGGTCTGTAGTAAGCGGATTGCCAAAATTATAATCTAATGCACAGGGACTCTGGTCCCCAAAAGTATTTGGGGTGATCTCCATTTGTGGCTGCAAAATTCAAATTAGCTTTGTTTTGCAAAAGGAGGGGGCCAGTTAAAATGTAGGTGGTATAATACGTTCAGATTAAATCCATTTTTAAGCCATCTGCGATTGCAATCTGTCAAAACAGGCCTTTCACCAATTCCTTAACACATATGTGCCCTGATCCAGAGATCTGTGCACAAATCAAAGCTGGGTCAGACATTTGCTACATTCACCCAACCGCCATGAAAAGCTTTTTATACAAGCAGAATACTTGGTTAAATCTTAACTAGGAAAACATGGACATCACAGTAACATGGGAGGGAAAACGACTGGATGCATTTTAGTAATTTCGGAAGTCACTGCTGTGGTCTTCTCTTTGCTTCTGCTTCAGATATTGATTCATGCAGGCAAACATAAAACAGAAAACCTTTCATAGGATATGAACTGGCTCTTTCTCAGGATAGGTAGGGAACTACAGTTTTGAATCAGATCTGCTTTCCTTATATAGACATTTATCCACACTACATTTAAATGCACACCTACCTTCTCACACGATGACCAGTGATATGTTGTCAAAGGAAACCTCCTCAGGAAACAATCCAT
>NW_015218353.1:0-1360 GCF_001447785.1 Gekko japonicus | reverse complement strand
CCCCCCCCCCAACCTAAAGTTGCCCCTTAACATTAAATAGGGAGGGAAGGGCAGCGACTACTCCAACCAGCTCAACAGCATGACCCAGCTATAGGCTTCCCCTTTCCTTGCAGAACTTGAAGTCAGGGGAAGGGCAGCTAAGATGGGGGCTCTGAGAAGCACAGGCCAGTTGGGGGGTGGGGAGGGGAGTCAGGCGTTATCCCTCAAAGGGAACCTGCCTTGTCTTATGGAATTCTGCTGAGGTGAGGGTCCCCCCCCCCCCAACAAACCACTGCTACAGGGAGGGGTGGAAAGGCTAGAAGGCGCGTTTCGAAACGGGCCACTCAGAGGAGCAGCGCAGACAAGCCAATGAGTCAGAGTTCCGGCCTCGTGGCACGTTCACACGTCCGCTCTAGACAAACGCCAGCGGGATTCCTCCCGGGCTGTGGCGCGAGTCGCAGGTCGACCCACGCGGGGTAAGCTTTGCAGGTCTGCCTTGCCGACAGCTTCCCCACCAAAGGCGCCTCAGAATACCCACCGGCGAGGCAAGCGGCGTCCAAGCAGGCGGCGCCCTCGGAGCAGCAGCATCCTGGGCAGCTCTGCAAGCCGTTCCGGGGATGCTGCGAGAGGGAGAGAGATGCGCCGGGCGGGGCTCGCCACGTACGGCTGAGTGCGGGGGAAGGAGGAGGCTCGGCTCCAGCCTGGCCGAAGAGAATGGGGCTGATCAGCCCTTCAAAGAGCCGTCTGAACGGCGCACTCCTTCTTAGACTCCCGCGCCCCAGTTTCCCACGTGCAAAAAGGGCCAGCACGGGCCAACAGGCGCAAGGATTCCTTAACCGGCGTGGGACGCCCCCGCCTGCCTCCCGCACGTGCGGATCTTCTAGTCGCGCCACGCAGGCGGCGGGAACTTTGGGGGTGCGAGATTTGGCCCTCTCCCGCTGACTGCCCCATTGGAGTCCAGCCCTGCCAGGGATCCCCGAAAGGAGGCGGCCTCCCATTCCGACCGGGTGGATCGCGCGACCCGGGTGGGGTCCCGGAGCAGCAGACGCACCGCAGTCTATCCCCTTTCTGGACCTCCGCTCTAGGCGGGCAGCCGGGCCACTCACCGCTCGCGTTCCTCTGCTGCCGTCCCGCGCGCTCCGAGCACCTCCACACCTCCGGCTGCGGCTCTGCTCGGGCGGCTCTCCACGCCCCGCATCGCAGCATCCCCTCCCGCGTCAAGACCCGCCCCCGGCCGGGCAACGATTGGTCGGACAGGCCGTGCATCAAGAGAACACGGGGGAGGCCATTAGGCGGAGACGCGGTCAGTCATTAACCCGCGGTCGGGATTGGAGACGCCCGCCCAGGGACTGAGAGCCCCGGCTCCAGACGGGCGGGCCCG
>NW_015218352.1:0-1360 GCF_001447785.1 Gekko japonicus | reverse complement strand
GGCTGAAGCAACTGGGAAACCATCTTCAGCTATTAGATCATAGTCTCAAGGAGGTTTTCACCATGATCAGGGGTATATCACACCACCAAGAGCAGCATTTTTGTTTTGTTTTGTTAGTTTAAAATTTTCTTTAAGGAAGTCAGGATAAAAATACAAAGTGAGAACTGAATGGGATGGAGTGAGGAACAGAAGACAGACCAACCTAAATGGTGAAAAAACAAAAAGTAAATTAGGATTAAATTTGGTTTGCGGGTCTGAAAAAGTTAATGACCTTTTAAAGGTTAAAGTTTTAAATAAGTGACTATAGTAATAATGCTGTGGTGAAACTATATTGTCACAAAGCTCCAGAAGATTGTTATAATTATACATTTATGATTATGCAGTCTGCTCAGTCATATTACCCTACATTTCATTACCATTTCCTTAATATTTGGACAAGGTAATATATTGTAAACTCTTAGAGTAGCAGATACAATATATGAAGGTAGCTGTATTCATTGTTTTAACATCAAAGTAGTCTGTTAAGGTTGAATGGCAACATGTTTATCAGTAAACCCAATACTCAGCAATTTACTTTACAGAATCTAGTGCTAAGAATGGCTCAGCTGAAAATCTTTTTTCACTGTAGATCATGTTTTAGTGGCAATCCCTAATATACTGCACACTTGGGAGTTTAGGTTTCTGTCCATTACCGCTATTACATCATAAGGTTTTTTCCTGTTTTTCTTTTAAATAAAAAAAAAACACCCTCATCTCCAAGCAAACAACATCAAAGAAGTCATTATACAATCACGGTAGACTGGTTACATAGTGGAAAACAGCAACTGTTATGTAGTCAATAGCCGACCAAGCAGTTTTGCAATTAATCTTGTGATAGCAATAACTAAGCCTTGTCAACACTCTTCCCAATGATCTATGGGCCTGACACCATTCTATGAGCAGAAATAATGACACCTTTCTCAGGGTTGGTGTCATTTCATTCCCACAGCTGTTTTAGATGCTACTTTGCACTAGTGGAGCAAAGGATTACTAGGGAGGTGAAAAGGAATGAGCAAAGAGCCTCTTAGAAAAAGCTGACCCAAAAGGATGAATTGAGAGAAAGGCAGTTTCTAAGTGATGCTTTGCTGATTACTTTTGGAAGACTTACTAGTGAATCCTGAATATGCCCCACTGAGTAGTTTAAATAACAGATTCCTGGGCCAGAAAACTTGGGTCTTCTTAGAAAATTTAACTTTGGAAAGATAACATCCCATAGTATGGACTATGAGAGCCACTTCCATATATGTTTATTCTGTTGAAACTAAGTCTGTAATCCTATACACCTGAAAGATGGGTTTAAATGAGACCCTGAACATTTTTT
>NW_015218351.1:0-1360 GCF_001447785.1 Gekko japonicus | reverse complement strand
TTCATTGAGTGCCCACGTTCTACCACAATAGCCGTAAGCATCCTTGCCTCTTAGGCAAAGGAACTGAAGTTTCTGAGCCATAAGAAGCCGAAAGGATTCTGTAGGGAGGCTCGGGTTTACTTTGTTATTTCTGTTTTCAGAGTATCCTATATCCAGCACAATCAAGGACCCAAAGCCGTATAGATCCAAACAAGTATCAAAGGTACTGTATTTGGTATCCAAAGTATGATTGAAAATCTATAAAGCTTGAAGCTACTATGATTACACCAGTTTTGTAAGTAGACCCTCCAGGCTTTCGGAGTTTGTTTGATATAAGCAATTTCACCCATATTATATTTGCCCACCAACATAAAATACAGTCTAGCACAAGCACTATTAAACTCTACATGGGGGGTCCTCCCATAAAAATCTACAAGATAGCATAAATAGGGGGGGGATCTCACTTATTTCTCCATTTAGAGAATGACATCATTGTTTCCATGCTTGTTAATCTCATCAGTGGTGTAACTCTAGCTTTGATTTGTTTTATTGCTAATTAACCTATTATGCACTTTCTTATATCAGCAAACCACGGAATCCATTAGGTAATGAGGAAAAACAACAGCCACACATCACAGGCAAAAATAACCGCAAGGAGCAAGAAATTCTACCACCCTCTCCTTCAAGTGAAAACAACTAACTGCTGCATGGAGGAGGACAGACAGACTACTATGAGCATCCATACCGAACACCATGTTTCCCCCCTAAGTGCACACTAGAGAGTTAGAGAAAAAGAGAAGAATGTAAAGCAAAAATCATTTGGAAATAAGTGAACTATTGGGAGATTTCTCCAAAATACAGAGAAATTTTGTTTTTAGGATATACAGGTCACTCCCATTATAACAGTCAGTCACTAGAAAGATGGAAGTGACTAAATATTATCACAGCCCTTCAGTCCAATACCCATTTTCCATTCTTGCCATACAGATTAACAAGCATATTGCACAAAATGTACATGTTCTGTCTTGTGAGCCAAAGTTGCCTTTTTTTTTACTTGGAAAGTGTCAATCTGTAAACCAAACAGCCAGCTCATGGCCAATACAATTAAATGGGAATAATTCAGACAGATCAGATGAAACTAGCCCCTTAGGCCTGAACATATATATTTGAAAGATAAAGAGCAATTTAAACAGGATGCAAAGAGCATAGGGAAATATATATATTTCTAAAGAGTTCCATGTGTCTAGGACCTCATTTGAACCAGGCTGCCCAGCTAAAACATGCTGCATTAGCAAGCTTGCGACCTGAGTGTGCATGGCATTTTATGCTAACATTGTAAGCACAGGGCCTCAGGGCTGCTTTAAACATGAAGCTGGATTCT
>NW_015218350.1:0-1361 GCF_001447785.1 Gekko japonicus | reverse complement strand
ATATCCGGCCCGTGTGACCGGGGCCAAGTTACTACTCATTATTTGTGGAGAGAGGTCTGTGGTGTGCTGGCAGAACACCTGTGGGGGAGGAGTCTGGCTGTCCACACCAGCACTGACTGATGTATCCACCCTTCCCTGGCAAAATGGGTTGCCTGCCAGCAGAGTACACTCTGTGAAGTGGCGGCAGCTACTGTTCCCTGCCAGCCATCCGGTTTGTCAGATGAATAACCTTCCCCATCATTTTTGTATTCTAGGATCACTTCCCCAGTGCGAGTGACTCAGAGCTCAAGGTCCTGGACAATGAGATTTCAGATCTGTCTTGCAAAGTGCAGACCCTCCAACAGAGCTGCTGCCTTATGGAGTCAGGTGTGTCCAGTCGGGCTGTCAGTCTGCCGCACTGGCCTTGTGTGCAGATGTGCTCCCAGACAGCTTGTCGCCTTTGTGGGGGGTGTGTGTGTACTGGGCTGAAGTGCACAACACGTCTGTAGTCTTTCCCACCGAGAGATGCCCTATCTGCCATTTTAAACGAGCAATTCCATTTCAGAACTGAAAGAACTGAAGGGCTCTATGACAACTCCAGAAATGGTGAAAGAGATTGAAGAATTAAAAAAGGACTGTGCCAATTATACAGAGAAACTGGAGCGGATTAAATCTGCTGCCAATCATGTGACCCCTGAGGAGAAAGAAAAGGTAACGCAGCTGCCGTGGGAGGCCCCACTAGCAGAGACCGGCATCATGGCTTCTGGCTACCCTTCTGCTGCCTCCCCCTGCCATTTAGAGGGGCCCTCGAGGAAAAAAGACAGAACGTGCTTTGGTGCCTTCGTGGCACCTCGATGATGCTTGCAGCACCAGCCTCTGCGGCATTCACGGTCTGTGCAGCCTCAAAACTGAACCCAAGTTCATCCAAGCTGGATGAATTGAAGGAAGATGCCCACTTCATCGGGCACTCCTCACAAGGCAACCAGTGTGCCCTTTCTTTCACTGCCCTGCCTCTTCACCTGCCAAATAGTCTCTGCTCTATAAAGGCAGGACTGTTTTCCATTTCTCCTTGTCCTTCCATGTACTGTGAATGCTCTGTGCCCTGTGTCGTTGTGCTTCTGGTTCTCGGCCTTTGCAAGCCATTCTGCTGGGTGCTGGGAATAAAAGAGCTCCTCCCTCTTGCTGGTTGCAGGTATATAATGAGAAGAAACTGTATTGCAGAGAATGGCGACGCCGGAAGAGAATGGTAGGCTTTTCTTCTGTACAAGGGTGTGAAGGAGGAATGGTATGCATAGCCCCTAAGAGGGACCTTCTCATGCCATGCTTGAGATCCTAATACTGTCCCTGATGCTGTGCAAGTTAAAAGGGGGGGGGGGGGAGGG
>NW_015218349.1:0-1361 GCF_001447785.1 Gekko japonicus | reverse complement strand
AAACCTTTTTTCATATTAATTGAATACCTAATTCAGATTATCCCTTCTTTGTGATTATGAGCCTGCTATAACAATTTGAGAGTGTGAGTATATGTCAATATATGTTATTATTTGAATCGATTGCAAGGAAATAACTTAAGTAATCTGTTTTATATTAATTAAAATGAATTAAATGTTAACTTCACTTATATTGGGATAAAATTTAATTCATTTTGTTTACTTATTTATTCTTTACCCACAGTGTGTAAAGAAATCATGATACAGTTTGGGAGAGATGTGCAAACTCCTTTTAGCTCTCCTCAACATGAAGTGTGAAGGGTCTGAGCTAGTAGTCACTGATAATCCATCATAATGAACAATAACAGCTAATCAATCATTCTAATAACAAGTGCTTGAATAGCTCAAAACTTTCCCTTTATTCTGTGCTCTCCCCTCATCCTTCAGCTTGCTCTTCTGCATGTTACTTACATTGGGGGAAAGTCTGGTAGTGTTCAGTGAGGTTTTACTTTCAGGGTAGGGCCATCTATCTACCTGGATTGCTGTTTTGTACAAAAGTCTTCTGGCTATCCAAGTCAGGATGCTGCCAGAAAGACAAGACTCACTTGCTTTTATTTCCTGTCCTCCTTTCCCAGCCATACATTTACTCAAAAGTTAAGCCCATTGTGTTCAAAGGTTCATCATTTGTTTCTCTCACCATCACACATTGAACTCTGATGATCTGAGTGAGGTTAGGAGCCAGGAGACAAAGAAAAACTGCCTTTGATCTCTTCTCCATCTTTCTTCTGTCTCTTTTAGTTCCTTTGTGAATTTTTGCAGACTGTCTCACACAGAGACAGAATCAGAAATTCTCTCTCACCAAAAAGAAAAGCTTGGATTTAATTGCCTTTCCCTGGCATCCCCTTTCCACTTCAGCCAGACTACCAGTCTCATGCATGTTTACAGAAGTAGGTACTTTTGTTTTCATTGAGGCTTACTCTCACCTATATGTTCATTCTGGGATCCCCCTCCCATGCTTCAAATTGGCATGATCAAGAATCGACTCTAGCTGTGTTTAGGGGTTCTGGCCAGAAAGGTAAGAGTCAGTTCAGTTAGCTTTATGCCCCCCTCTTCCTTCTTCACCCATCCCATTAACATCTACAAAGTTCCACCAAGGAAGATGTCATGGCACATCAGAAAATTACAATTTTAAAATTACAGACAGAGAGAGTCTATAGGTGTCAGCTCTATTCTTAATATATCTGTATTTAATGAGCATGTCAGAGATCGATTCCAAGTTACAAAGTAACAAAGTTCATCAGCATCTCTTCTTTTAAGAATGAGGCCTTGGACTATATTGCCACCACAGTCGGAATGAAGAGACG
>NW_015218348.1:0-1361 GCF_001447785.1 Gekko japonicus | reverse complement strand
GAAACCTAACCACCAATAAGAACCCTTATTTCAAAGGTTAGCCTCGCTGGCTGTCCTTCGCCTAGGGTGCTCGTCCCCTGATTACAACATCCAGGAGCTGAGAGGTTTGCAAAATCAGTGGAGACCCAACCTCGGCCAGCTGCTGTGTTCTGGTTTAGTATGACGAGGTTGACTGTAGGCCTAAACGGAGAGCTCGCTACAGTTGCCAACTCTCCTTCCACTGCCGTGGGACAGCGACTCGAAACCTAATTAAGCACAAATGCCAAAACAAAGCCACGTACGTTCCCCGTGTTGTTTTCATCTGTGCAGCCCAGCGGTGGGAAACAGTGAACAAAGACCGTTGCCGCAAACAGAACGATGCTTTGAAGCCAGCGATTCCCTGCTCTCCGTGGCGATTTGCAGTATCTGTGGCCCTATTGTTTGAAAGGAGAAGCTACAAGCCTGACATTAATCAGACATGCCAGAGCTACTGATCTCCCTTCCAGGCGTGCTCAGTTAATTTCAAAAAATTGTGACAGTACTTCAGGTTGTTTTTTTTATGATGGCAGAGAGACGTTGTTGAAAAAGACTGATCAAAAGCCAAGCAAATTGCACTTGTTTTTGGCTTGACGTAGTACGAATATAATAGCCACACCAGGGGGAACGGGGGGACTCCCTCTTCTGCGGCCACATTTATAAAGAGCCGCAGCAAGATGAAAACGTGGAGCCTTCTTTTAATTGCGTTACGAAAGATCAGCCGATTCTCCGAGGAAGAGATATTTTTTTTTCTTAAATACTTCTCCGTGATACACCCAAGATAATATCATCGAGCCTTGAAAAAGTCATTATGGATTAAATGGTATTTAAATGATGATGTTACCATTTACAGTGCTGATACACCTAGGATGTGTTCCTGACATTCCACAGTCGTTAAAGTACGTGGCATTTAAATGATGATTTCATTATTCACTAATCTGATACATCTAGGACAGATTTCCAGCCATTCAGAACCCATTACTAATGAAAGGCAGTTTAATGGTGGCTTTATCAGTCATCAATACTATTATTTATTTGTACAGCGGTAGTTCCTAGTGGCCCCCATGTGAGATGAGGCACTGGTATGTCATAAATCTGGGGTAGGTCGAACTTTTATTGGTCATGGAGGATTTAGAAGGATTCATTTTAGTTCCTTTTCAATATGGGCTTGCTGTAAGGGGTACTCATTATTACTAGCCTGAGATGTAGCAAAGAGAAAGATTTTGTTGGATCTTGCACAATCATTCACCTAATCCCGTTAAGAAGCACCTCTTGAGTCAATGAAGGGCTCCTTGCACTGCAGTAAAATGGGATATGTAGGATCACACCCACTGAACGCACCATAT
>NW_015218347.1:0-1361 GCF_001447785.1 Gekko japonicus | reverse complement strand
AGCTTGTTATTAGACACAGATGCAGTAACCAAAAGAAATCTCTGTATGCCAGAATCCCAAAAGCTAGTTCACATGTGCCCGAGGGCTTCCATGCATGCTGTGATACTTCTCCCCGCCCCTTTTTTGAATAGTGGATTGTGAGTAGTTTAAAAATATTTACATTTCAAAGAAGGAATGATATGTAGTCTGAGACTGTCGTACGTAAGAACTTCCATCTGGAATCCTATATAGGTGCTGTGGTCTGTAAAATGGCCACAGGCCTTCTTTGATGCCCTGATACATATTGCTTAACATCAGTTTCCAGCACCTATTTGTAAAAAGTAGCAATGAAAATTTCTTGAAACAGACCAGAATTAGTCAGTGCACAAAATAGCTATTAAAAAAATTCAAGTTAAAGGCTGTACAAAACTCACACCTTGCTTTTACTCCACCCTTCCCAATGACGAAGAAGTTAACTTCAAGAGAGATCACTCATGAATACGAACCTTCATTGGATGAAACTTCACGGTCAAGTTTGTACTTGTTACGTATTTCTGCTATAGAAAGACGGGAAGAGAACCACTCCCTTTATATGGGAAAAAATCCTCCATTTGGAATGATTCCTAAATTTCAAGCTTTTAATTCAAACTTATCACAGAACCAAACTAGCCGTAACACGCAGTTGTGTGCATCTTTCACCTTTGATGGTTTTTTTCCTCTAAGCAGAAGCAATCTGGGGAGCCTGAGAGTCTGAACAAGGTGGGGAGAGGTGTGAATCTGAATTCCCTTTTCCCTCCTGGCTGATTCCCCCTTTCGACTTGCCTCCTGCAGCTGCTTTTCAAACTGGGGGAAAGATTTAGTCATGATCAGCACTATCCAGAAGTAGAGTTATACCCTTTGAAGCCTCATTGACTTAAATTTAATTTGAATTCAGTTTAGGATTCCACTATAAGTTTAGGAATCAAGCGAACTGATAGCTAATCTTAGTATTGGAAGTATAGCATATGCCCAACTACGATGAATAGCCCGCCACACATAGTACACAGTAAGACCGGTTCCACAGAATAAAAGAAGTGTGTGTAGAACTGAAATATGTGGGAGAATGAATGGATTTCATAATAGCCAAAGCAGCACAAGACACTTACCTGATAGTTTAAATGTTTGAGATGAGACTGATGGGACCCATATAGCCTCAGAAGTGTGTTCTCTGATTAATCAGCATATATGTTACCCATGGTTAGGACAAACCAGATTCCCTTAAAGCTCTGGTTAAATAGAGTCAATGGTTAACAATAAGATTTATGTCAGTGCTGACAGAATGCTTATTAGGAATGGGAAAGGGGAGGCTTGGAAATTGATGCACAAGAAACTAGGAGTTTTGT
>NW_015218346.1:0-1361 GCF_001447785.1 Gekko japonicus | reverse complement strand
AATTTTGTAAAAATGAGTTTCATGAACTGCACTAATCTGGAATGTGTTGAAAGCAAACAAATGAACTTCTATTTGATTGTGAGTTCTGGATATATTAGATTTATCAGAACTAGTCAAATTCATGCAGGATAGTAATTACGCATTAGCCAGGCTAGCTAAATGGTGCCCTAGTGGTCAAAAGCAGTAAAGCAGTGTGTTGATGTCTTTGTATCCAGCTTGTTGGCTTCCCACATACATCTGTTTTACCAGTGTGGAAAAAGAATGCTGGACAAGATGGACACTTGGTTGGATCCAGCATAGCTCTTGCTTAAATAACCATGTAAAGAAAAGATTGCTTATTACCTCAGCTTACTCACTATAAGCAGGTAGTGACTGTGAGTCATCTGAGGGTCACATTATATGACATGTTTCCCAGTCCCAGCACAAATAACTTTTTTCTATATGCAGTGACTCTTAGACTAGTGAATGTTCTTTGGAAAGACAGATGACTTAAGTCAGGAAGCCAAACCTCATGTCCAACTCTGTGTTGAAGAACATCATCTCCCAACTGTCAGTGGTGAAATAATATGGCCGTGTAAGCATTCACCATATTAATAAGGACCTTGTGGTGCTTTTGTTAGAAAGTTTTGTCTAGTTTCCACAGTCCTCATCAGTAGGGTCCTGCAACGTCAGTGCCCTGCCTTGCCACCTTCTGAGCTAACCGTAGATATTGCAGTTGCAAAGTGAGGGACTTATGCGTGTAGATTCATCCTGCATTTTGGAAATGGAACTATGTGAATAGCAGCTTTCCCTTGTGCCATTATTCCTGTCTATTTATTACCTTGTAACATAAAGACTTTTCAAGTTAGCAGAATGTTGTGATTCAAGCCTCCAACACACTGTCAGCATGATGTTCCTTGGTCAAATTGAGAGTCACAGCTACTTTTACTGCTTTAACATCTGGGGCTAAAAACAAATCAATAAAATGACTGGAGTCATTACTAAGAAAGAAGGAGGGGACAGAGGTGAAGATTTCAGAAGGCAGATCGGTGGCATCCACAAGACAGCTGCTACAAGTCTCATTTTAACTGACTTGCTGTTCTGGATATACCACTAATTTTTTATTTTATCTGAAAAAGGTAAAACACCCCAAACTTTTTAAAGACACAGTTACACATTAGTTCCCAGTTGAAGGTTAATTGTAAAGTTAAATCTTAAAGATGCAGCAGTTCTTGAACCCACAACGACACCACTGCACCACAGGAGGCTACTGCTCCATTCATCTCGTCCTATGCAGGATACTGTTTCCAGTACTGGAATGAATGACAAATCCTTACTTGTGTGGAAACATTTTTTTTAAAGATATATATTTATTTTTTAGA
>NW_015218345.1:0-1361 GCF_001447785.1 Gekko japonicus | reverse complement strand
CCCAAGAGGCACCTGACCCTCAGGAATGGCTTTTGGGGTAGTGCATGAGGCTGCAGCAGCAGAAGATCTGGGTCACGGGTGGAAGCATTTCCTGAAATAATATATCAGTAGAATGGCAGTTTTGTGGAATACTTTTCATTGAAATAATTGACAAAATTCTTTCGACTGCGGCAAGGCAGAAATGTGCCTCAGGTGACACATATCTGTTGCTGTTTTTCTGTACCCGACACAGCTCACTTCATTTCACATTTATTTGCCCAGCTTCTAGATATATTTAAATGTGGAGCCTTTCACTTTCCTAGTTCTCAAAGAAGCTATTATGGAACACAGGGGGAAAGAGAAAGGGCAAGTGCTCCTCCTTTGCCATCTTTTGAAACTAAACTTGTCTATCTCTTGACAAAGTGATGTATAAGCCACCTCCATATGCAAGTGCTTGTGGAAGTTCCATTTCAGACTTAGAGATTCAAGGGAAACAGAAGCACTTGTGGCACTTGTTGGTTTCCTCCTATCGTAGCTGCACATGTCCAGAGTGACTCCGAGATTCTCAAATGGACTGAGTTTTCTGCACATGCTATGCCATATCACGTACTGTCAGAAACAAACATAAGAGCAAGTCACCTCATTCCACACAGGGTTGAGTTCACTGTCGATTGACTTTGTTTTCTTTTTTTCATCTGCAGGTAAAGAAAATCAGATTACTTGGAGAAAAACCGGAACATACCAAGTGTAATATATTAAAGTATTAATTATTTCAAAGGTGATCAAGTGAATACCTAACTGCAAGGCCAAATTGGTTTACGCAATTGTTGGCCAGGGCATTTTATATGTCACTTTATTTCATCAAGCGTGCTGTAAATCTGCCTTCTAATAAAGATGTACAAATACTGCAATTAGTAATTTACACAGACATTGGCTGGTGATGTGCATTTTTAAAACATTCATATTCATTTCAAAAACTTTTTCATTTTTGTTATGCTCGTTATTATACTTGTTCGTTATATTAATTTTTGTTTCTTTAAATGGGAAACAGATGGCTATATCTTTGCCCACCGTATTCTGCTATGTCTGCTCTGTTGATCTGAACAGCTCTCTGAGGCCAAGTTCTTGAAATTCTCCTCCCACAGACAGGTGCAATCTGGTACTGATGATGCCCAGTCCTTCTTACTTTTCACTAACACATAACCAAAGTTACAGAGCAGGCAGAAGGAGGCATCTGGACATCCTAAAATGATGAGGGGGCCTTGCATCTGGCACCTCCAGGCAGCCAATCAGATGTTACGTTTCATCCCCAAGAAGATGAGCGGTAGGACTTAGTGGGCAAACGATACTATCTGGCAACCCCAGGAAGTAAGGTAGCACAA
>NW_015218344.1:0-1362 GCF_001447785.1 Gekko japonicus | reverse complement strand
TATCAATCACCTCTGCTTCCTTATAGTTTCTATGTCTGTTCCTGGGTTCTTGGAAATTCTAACTCTGGTATACACAGCTCAAATCCTATACATAAGCCAATTGCATATTAATAATTATAATTCCCCATCTTTATTAAATAATAGAGCAATTTGGCTAGCAGCAGTGTTCTGTTCTCTTTTTCAGGTAAGGTGAGAGAAGAACATACGACTGCAAAAATGTGCACCATCAACTTGCTAAAAACAAAAACAAAGACAGCACACCTGAACAAGGGGGGAGGTATGTTTGTGGAGGGACACACTGAACCAGCATTCGATCTGCTGATTAGTATTTCTGTTTTAACCAAAGGAAGGCAGGGAGGATTATATATAAGGGTCTGTACACACCTGAAGAGTGCCAAAGTCTAGGAAGCATTAGGTTCAGTTTATCCTCATCTGGCGGCAGCAATCGCCCAGCAGGGACCAAAGGCTCAAAAGCCAACAAAAGCTGCCATTTCACCCTTCCAAGCTAAACACGCTATTCTTGCATCTCAAGGCCTGTGCCCTGCAGCGGGGACGGCTAACTGTTATCCCTTCGAAGAGTCTGACCCTTCCGTTTTCAGCTTGGCGTAGCTTTTCTTTGCTACCACAGGGCTGCATTTGACTTTGAAAACTTTGTGAGAAGTTCAAGCTGGGCGAGTCGAAGAAAATGCAAGAAGAAGGGGAGAAAGCGAAAACTTTGTCAGAAATTCAAGCTGGGCAAACCAAAGAAAAGGCGAGGAGAAGGGGGCAAGGCCTGTACTCACACACCACAGATAACTAGCCCACAGCAAGGAAGAGAGCCAGAGAACTTTGATAAATTGTCTGAGGACTTTGACTTATTTTAAGACAAATCTGGCATCCTTTACCAGGGACTCAAAGGAAGAGCTGTAATCCAGGAGTGCACAGGTTCAAATCTCATCTCGAGCAGGAACTTCCTAGGTGGTCTTAAACAAGCTACACACTCTCACCACCACCACACACACACGCCATCTGTAATATGAAGATATTAATATGGTCCTACCTTACAGGGCTGTCATAAAGATTATGAAGGATTTGAAATTAGGAAGACTGTAATGTGTGTGAAGCACTTTGATGCCTAAAAATGATAGACAAGAGCTAGGCATTGTTATGGTTGCATTTCCTCTACCGCATGCCAAAAATCACTTGGAATAAATGAGTTATTTCAGCACCCTTGACGCTACTACTGAGTAGTTAAAGAACAGGAAAAGATGAAGGTCCGACCCTGACATGCACACAGTCCATAAACGCTCCATGCACGGATTTTAATCATCACAGGCTGTCATGCACTTGTCCATGGGAACATGTGGAGATTGTGGCCACATG
>NW_015218343.1:0-1362 GCF_001447785.1 Gekko japonicus | reverse complement strand
TTTTGAGCAAGGGAACCTTTACCTATGGTACAATAGCATATGCAACATTTCCTCCAGTTGGAATCCCTAGCTGTGTTTCAGTATTTTATTTTCTGCAGTGAAAGAACAACTTGGCTACTGGCTCAGGAAGAACACTGCCGTCCAGAAGTCACCACGCCTTGAGTTCTGAAACAGAACTGGTGTCATTCCCAGCTCTTAATAATGCTTGAACAGGCTGAGAAATGACGGATTCAGCACTTCGGAAATAGGAGGGGTTGGCCAGTTGTTACTTTATCCTCGCCTGAAGACTGCTCTCCAGATGTGAAGGAAAGCATGACTTAATATGGAAACCAGTCGTCCCTTTACATAAAAGTAGGACAGACATCAAAGCCTACACTTTTGTCTTACTAGTACCGTAAAAGCTGGCTAGCTCTACGATCTCAATGGCACTTACCACGAAAAGGATATGTGTGTGTTTCTGTGTGTGTGTGTAGCCCTTGGCTTCCTTAGAAGGAATATATAAACCAGGCCTTTTTCAGATGGGAGGAATTCCATCAATGCAATTGTATTCCAAGAGGCATTTCCTTCCAAAGAAACAAATAACCCCGAGAATCCCTTGTGAGACACTGAATTCTAGCTCCACCAGAACCACTAGATAGCGCCTGTTGCACAGCGATAAAAGCCACAGTCTGCCGTTCCTGCTTGCATGAAAGAAGACCATGCCGGAGAAGCCAGGAATTAAGTGATACCAGGAATTATTATACGCCCTTCGCCAACAGACACTGGTTCAATAAAAAGGTATCGTCTTATCTATTTTATGTCTCTCATTCATTTGCTTGCGATTTAGTGCTCTCCGTGTAAGAGAAGCACAATGTATAGCTGAGCTTGCTGGGTGATTTACGGCCGTGGACGTTAAAAGATTATTTTCTTCTCCTCACTCCCACCCTGACGTCTCTTCTCTTTTTTGTGTGCTGACATAAGCAGATAAGAATGTGCATCGTCTAATGTGACATCATTTTCAGCCGATCAATACAGAATAAAACCCTGAGTGCTTGGGCTACGAATACCATGACAACCAGGAAAGTGGCAGGAAAGTGCTGGACTTAGAAGATGCATTTTGCGCCTGTTTTGCCGTCTCTGCTTCTGCACCTGCCTTGAGGAAAGGAGAATCCGCTCGGAGGAGCGCCTTCTCATACACTTGCCAGCAGGGATTCTCTTCTTTGCTTGTGTCATGTGGTTTGGCAGCCTTCGCTGCTTGGAGGGTAGCTGCAGGCTGACCACAGTGGCTGATAATCACTTGTAATACAGAGAAGGTTGGGCCATGTGATGGTTCATCAAATGAAACCACAGGTCGTTCACCTAGCTGCTCGGGAGAAAGGGATT
>NW_015218342.1:0-1361 GCF_001447785.1 Gekko japonicus | reverse complement strand
CATACAGAAATGGTAAAATGAGGCCTCATTTACTCCACTCTATCAGCGTAACCTTTAACTCCTACCCCTCTCCCATTCATCTTTATTCGGTTCTCTTGAGATAAGTCCTTACTATCAAGATTATTTGTCTTAATGATAAATCATAATCAATTGTTGAAAGAGCTGGATAAATAAAGGCTCATTGGCTTGGCATCATCAGAAGTTAATAAACTATTGCATCACTGGCAACACACAACAACTCGGTACTGCTGGATATCAAGCCTGGTCTATGTTAAAAATGAGCTGTATTTCCAATATTATAACCTGGGGGGGGCTGGGGAGCACCTTTTTGAATAAGTGAAACAGCAGCACCCTACCTACAAAAAGGAAATGAGGGATTTAGGTACGCAACCTTGAAAGTGATCATCCTTCATTCTGAGAAGCAAGGTAAACACTCTAGGCACTTTAAAACCCACAGTAAAGATGTTGCATTTCATAAATGTCTGACATATTTTGCTCAAGTCAACCACATTGGCCAGGATACAGGAGATAGCTGGAATCTGCAATCTTCAGTGTATTTGGGAATATACATTTAAAATTAGAAAAAACCAGGGGCTGGATTCTAAAAGCTATGAGAACAGTTCTGCTTGCAGAATGGGACATCCCTGCTTCTTCCTTCCCACCCTCTGCTCTGTAGCTCCCTCTGCCCCATGAAAAGTTTCTAATGAGAGTCAAGAAACCCTACAGAATGGTACTCAACATACAGTGCTGAAGCTGGTGAGAGATGTGGTGGAAATCAGTGACTGACCACAAACATACAAGGAAGCACCTTCCACACTCACTAGGGCAAGCAAAGGGTCTATGTATGCATTAGTAGGATAAAATGGAGCACCTCAGATTTTGTTTGCTTATTTGATGTAACGATAGACGATTTTCAAAGTTGTTCCCCTGAGTGCTCATTCCACTGATTTTGGCTTATGTGCCTTTCAATTAAGATGTGTGAGGAAGAGGGTAGTAGCACTGCCCTTAAAGTTTTTAAAAGGAAAACATTATTGTATTTAAAAAAACTCCTCTGAACTAGAAGAAAAAGGTGTTACAAAACTGACAGAAGGGGGCTAATTAGAGGTAAGTATAAAAAGATCCAGGAGTATTCAGTGTGTCCTTGCAAGATGGACATTTTACTTTACTGCTAATTTATTTTATTGGATCTCATAGTTCATTCTTTTATAGATATAATTGTAGTAATTTTTCAGGATTTCTGGTGAAAATGAAGGTTACTGTTCTTTTTTAACATATAAAATAATTCACTTATAGTACAATTGCTCAGACTTGCAAATTACAGTAGACTAATGGTGGAGACCAATGCCTGTAATATGCACACC
>NW_015218341.1:0-1362 GCF_001447785.1 Gekko japonicus | reverse complement strand
TCCTGCAGGAAATGACCCCTGCCGGTTGGACCAAAACATTTCCCTGCTTGCCTGTCCCACTCAATGCACTTCCCACAGTCATATCTCCCCAGTCTGTTCAATACTCCAGTACTGCTGGAGTTCATAATAGCCCTCAATAGCTAAGCACGGAGCAAGAGATATCCACAAATAGCAGCCCATAACCTCATCTCAAAATACAGTACATGGAAGGTTAAGCTGTGTCTGCAAGAGCAAGTGAAGGTGTGGCTAATTAGATGCAGGGGCTAAACATGGAATGAGGAGACATGCATTCAGATCATTGTTCTCAGGTTCACTTGTTCACATAGGGCTGCCAGCAGAATTGTTGTAAGCATAAAAAGGAATGTTTAATGTGCGTTTCTGCAAGCTCTCTGGAGGAAGCGTGGGATAGAAATGTGATATATAAATATAACTATGCCTACTTCAAAGAAGTAGCAAGCCATGGACCTTTGGTGTTTTCCCCCGTCGTTTGAGATTTAATTGTACTTTTTTAATCATTCCCATATTACATTTTAAGCTGCCTTTAGGCCATTGTTTCCCAAATTTATAACAGCTGAGGAAGCACATTTGTTCTCGACTGAAATAAAAGGCCCACTGTACTCTTAAAAGCAAAATCATTTACATTTAGAATCATTAAAATTAAAAGCAAAATCATTTATATTTCGACTGGAAGAATTACTTCTGAGGAATTGATACGTATCTCCAGATTGGAAGGAAACCATTTTGTAGTAGTGACCCATGCAGAGACACAGTGGGCAGCCTCCTCGAAGGTTAGGTAATTCTCCTGCATCTCTGCATCAAGCACACTTGGGTTATTCAATCACTTCTAATGCAAGCAGACAGGAGAATTATCCGCCTCTTGAGTAAGCTGATCAGGAGGAGGGAGGCTGATAGGATTGACTCATGCAGAGACACCATGGCAATGGGAGGGTACTCTGAATCTGCAGTTCACCATATCACCTTTAACTATTTAATGTATCCATTTCTCAAGGTACACCAGCATGCCCTGGCATAGGGAATCACTGCCTTAGGCATAAGAATGAGACATGAGAGCACAAATCTTGTCTAATCAGGAAAAAAAAGGAAGTGGCCCTGAATGATATAATCTTTTCCAGGCTTCCCACATTAAACTTTGTTCATGACCACATTGCCAAGGTTATTATGATGCATGCAGATGCACCAGCCCATTAGAAATGTGAACAGCAAACTGACAAAAGACGATCAGGCCTGGAATCCAAGGGGCGTACTAAAGTACTTTACGTATGTGAACTTCGTTATCCTTATGACAACCTCATAAGCCAAGCCAATATTATTTTACCCCCATTTTGCAGGAGGAAGGCTGAA
>NW_015218340.1:0-1362 GCF_001447785.1 Gekko japonicus | reverse complement strand
AGCCTTATTCCTAGTAAGGAATAAATAAGGAAGGGGGAAACAATGGTAAGAAAAAGGATCTTTGGAAATAGAGAAAAGACTCAGAGAACATATTCAGTTTTTTATGGGGAGACAGGCTTAATAAAAGAACTGCCAGTTTTTAAATGTCTGGACTTTTCCAGATGATAAAGTTATTCTGCAACCAGATTGGGCAGAGCCAAACCAATCGACATTGTTTGAAGGAAAATTTTCAGCAGAGCTCCAAAACACATCCCACTTAGAGCACTTTTCTGTACTGTTTGCAAAACACTTTGCTTGTTTATCTGACATGGCAATCCTAAGGACACCTCCCTGGAAGTAAGCCCCACTGAATAAACTCAAGCAGGATTCTGAACAGACCTGTTTAGGATTGCTGTTTTGCCTTCACTTGTCCTCCCTGGACAACTCTGGCTCAAATATGTTCCCCCCTCTCAATTGTCCTCATTTGCCCTCAGGGTCCATGGTCCTGTAACCTGATTAGATGGACTGTGATGATCCCACAGATTTTTAACTACTGATGTGTCAGGATTTCATCATTACAAATGCAGCAGTCACAGCCTGTTAATTCAAGGAAGAGGAGGATGAGGCAGAGGAAATGATGCTACCAGTGTTTCAAATAAAAATTAATGCTTGTGCAATCCAAACATTTTTCCAAGGAAAAAAACCTGCAAGTTTTGAATCCAAAATGAAAAATCCCCTTTTTATTGGGGGGAGGTTGCTTAATGCTGTCAAATCTTTGAAATGCAAGACTCTAGGCAAGGTTACTTCCCTCAAAGTTAGTTCTGGTAGCAGTGCACTTTATATTGGGCCCCTGGACCTATTTACACTGCCCTCAATTATGAAAAGTAACGGGGGCGTGGCAGCGCTAGAAAGAAAATGGCCACCTAAAACAATCTCTCCGTGGATACCCTCTCCTCCTTTAATCACCAACGCTAAAATCCATGTGATTCAAAAATCCAGTGTATGGGGGAAGAAAGCAGAAGCACTCCTCTTCAAGAAGAACCTACAACTTTAAAAGTACAACTGAAAATAAAAGGTATATCGCGTTTGTTACTCCCGGGCCAAAGAAGCTTAATAACAGCCAAAATGGCGACGGCTAATTCCGGAGCAGACAAACCAAATGCCCAAGTCATCACCACTGACTTAGTGGCGGCATTTGTGGAAAACAGAAAAACGATGTTAGAAAGTATTTCCAGCATGCTAAAGCCTCTATATGAGCAATTGGAAGTAATGCAAAAAAAGTATTCAGGAAACTAAGGGTATTGCCGAAACCGCAATGAACAACAGCATTTTAAATCAGAACGCTATACAAGATTATTAGCAGAAAGAACTCTAAAAATGGAC
>NW_015218339.1:0-1362 GCF_001447785.1 Gekko japonicus | reverse complement strand
AGCTTTCATTATGAGCTTTCAACCAGTATATTAGACCCCTGTCCCTCAGCCTTAGGCTCATTTGAGCTTTCCGCTGCTAAACAAGGTCTCTGTAATCTTACAAGGATTAAAGCGATAGGCTTAAAATACCAGCAGTTTAGGCCTAAGTTTAAGTTTTGGCATGAAGAATTTAAAATGGGGGCGAAGTTCCCCTGCTTGGCAGCAGCACAAAAAAACATCTGGATGGTTCACAACTTCTATTCCATAGAGAGCCACCCAATGTGGTCTTTTGTTGAAAAGGGCAGCCTCCGTTCCATTGGAAAAGTACTCGAGTCCTTGCCTTCACTTTGGGGTATGCAACCGGGCTTTGTCTGCCTGTTGGAGTACCAGATCAGTTGCTGCGCAGGAGGGAAATCTCTGGAGAAAAGGATGCTGATGAGGTGTCAGCCAGCCCTGCTCAGGGCTCTGCTCCAATTTAATTTGCATCAGAAATATATTGGGTTAATTAGCCACTTACAAATTCTTGTGCTTGGGAAACTGCTTTGTACTGACAAATACCTTTTTGATTTGATTAGCTTTTAAATGGCACATGAGATACAATACACATCTGGAATTTAACAAGGCGCTCTGTTCGGTGAATTGTCGTATTGCCCTTTTAAGGTGCTCAGGGGACTGTTTCGAGTCCAGTGGAACGGATCTGGAAGCGAGCCCAGTTCAGAATTGCACCTTGTTGGGAAATAACTCTTGCTAAAGTGAACACGTAGAAACAGTCGTCGGATTCTCTACTGCGCCAGCTTCCAAACGTTGGGGCTGTCTTTCCTTGCTAATGATTTGGTCCCATCTCATTACTGAAGCTGAAAGCAGTAGTTCCTCATTGCTGGTCGAGTAAGCTTTCCACATGACTGTTCCTTCTATGATGGAAAATCTTCACGAGTTTCAAAGCAAGCGGCTTTAGAAGAAAGAGAGAGAGAGAGAGTAGCGCTAGCGAATAGAAAAAGCCAGAGCAGAGGAGACATCAAGAGGTGCTAAGATGCACTTTTGCTGGAATAAGCTGCTTGAAGTCTAGAGTGGGTTGCAAATGCAGTCTTCGGGGGCAGCTGACCCCGTTCAACCCGTGGATAAAGTGGTGCTTCTTTCTGCTAACTTGGAATACAGGACTTAGTCTGGCAAGCTGATCCCCAAAGCATTTCACATCTAAAGCATACTTGAGCCTTAACAGACTTCGGCCTCCGTCCCCAGTGTTTGTGTCTTCCGGCCTGTCTTGTTGGGTATTTTTCAGACCAAGATGTCAAGCAAGATGGGCCACTGGATTTTTTTATGTGCTTCCTTTCCAGAAATTTAAGGGAGCTGGCAATTTTTTTAAAAAAAAAGTTAGAACTATAA
>NW_015218338.1:0-1362 GCF_001447785.1 Gekko japonicus | reverse complement strand
ACGAAGCAAGGGGTATCTCTTACGGAGCCGATTTCTGTTGGGCTGGCCAGAGCTTACACAGGCAAGGTTCCCGCGGCCAGGTTCTTCTGAATGGAGCGATCATCTGAAAAGGGGTGTGCAGTTCGACAACACATTTGTCCTTTTGGTTTTGGAGAACTGTAGGCATGATGGCAATGGAGGCAGAAATGGAATGCAACTAAGTGTAACACAGAGGTTGATGATATGCCTTTGTTTCCTAATAGGCAGAGCCAGCTGGCTCAGGCGTTTCCCCATATTCTTTGCAATACCTGCATACACGATTGCAGACATTGTTGGCTGTATTGTGATTTTTTTGGGGTGTGTGTGTGTGAAAATGTCTGCATCCATTCCCTGGGGAGGGGGGAGTGCCTTCCTGAGTCTACAGCTACTGTAATTACAGATCCCACTACTGTCTCAGCAAACCTGGTGGTGCCCCACTAAAATTAAGAGCACGATCCAGTGAAACTTAAGGGCACGACTAAGTATCTGAAAACAAGGGATCGGGATGTTGCTGCAGCTCGACCAGGTCATCCTGATTTCCAGGGGACATGGTCGTGACTAATGTTGGTTGGGTTGTACCGAAATGGATACCACATAGCCCGGCTCACTTTCATAGGCCAATAAAAGGAAGGGGAGAGCCATGTCCTTACGCTGCCCCCTTTCAGGTAGAGCACCAGGGTCCATATTGTTCCCATCAGTGGGACTGACTAATGAGTGCACATGTGCAGGATTCATTCTGCGGTCGCTTTGCACGGGGACTGACAAATGGCCCCTCTAAAAGGCTGATGAAAGGTGAATAGCGAATAGTGCCTATATTCTTGTTTCTAAAGTTCTCCTTAATTTCCCACCCCCCTTCCATGTCCAATGACAGAATATAATAAGACTCTGGACGATGTTAGATGCAAACAATTTCGAAAGCCACTTAGCTGTACAGAAAAATGCCTACATTGTTTGCAAACAGCCACATAGACGAAGAACCACAGAGTAATAAGGCATAATTCACTCTCGCCATCAAATTCGGATAGAACAATCCAGAAATGGGCTCCTGACCCCCCAGGGGTGTTGATCCCTTATGTAAAGGTTCAGCTAGTGGCCCATCCAAAGCCGTTGGTTGTTACCAATAATCACAAATAACTTTAGACTATCCAGAACCTGACACTTTCAAATCAAAACCCATCTTGGAGGGGCCCTTTTCTATCCATGTTGCTCTTTGCCATTGCAGACAACGAGACTGAGAAGGGCCTATTTTTTAAAAAACATAATCCCTGTTTTTAAAAGACAGTTTTTGACTTGCTGCACTTACTAGCAAAGTATGTTTGCTTGGGGCAGGGATGAATACAAGCG
>NW_015218337.1:0-1362 GCF_001447785.1 Gekko japonicus | reverse complement strand
ACTAGGGTATCAAACTGCTAAACTACAGAACTTCCGACATCCTCCCCACCTTTCAATTTAATTTTTTTCACCAAATTTTAAAATTGATATTGCGCTGTAGCTCAATTGCACTATCAAATGTTCCTTTCAGCAAAATCCTTTGATGCTGAACAATTACAGTTCACCACATTGCATTCATTTTTTGCTGTTGGTAATTCTGAAAATATGAGCCATTTTGTTAAGATAAAAAATATGCACCATTTTGTTTTTTTTCCTTTGACTCCTTTTCCCAAGCTATGCAAATAGCTATTCTTGCACATGTACGTTTATCTGCAACTGATGAGAGAATCACCATTGGAAGATTTCTGTATCTAGAGTGCATCTGCCTCTGAACAGAAACTTTGAAGACTGCAGAAAAACTTTCCCCCACATTTTGTCTCTCACATTTTTGTCTCTGTTGTGTTTGGCTGTTACTCTCCCACATTTTCCACTGCTGGGTTTCTACCAGAGGAACTTGTCTGCGCAGATCAACAAGATTATTGGTGGCTGCAGTATGTCTTGGAGAAAAAAAGAGACTTTGGATGTTCTTTCCATGTAGAATGAGCAGAAGGTTCAAGAGGGTCCCACAGGAACATTGTTGTGTTCATGAGAATATCATAGCAGATGGTGACCAGGGGCCATAAGCGATCTTTGGTGAAGTGCTGGACCAAAATTAGAGCCATGTGACAGGTGAACAAATGGGTGGCTGAAACTCCCAGTAAACTGCTTTTGCTATAAGGAACTGGATTGCATACTGCACAGTGATGCAAGCATGCAGTCAAATTGGGTTGCAAGGAGCCTGAGCATTGTGGTGGACCCTGCCATGGAAGGACCTTCATATGAAGAGAGGCCAGGTTCAAAGGAGCTCTTTAGCCATGATCTGGTGACTATCAACCCCAACCACATTCGTTGCTCCACACCTGTAGATGTGGGTTAACATTGCTCTTCCCTGTCTCCCCAGTTTGTGGGAATTCAAGAACCCATGAATTATTTATTTCTCTGGGTTCTATTTCCTTCAGGCACCCCCATGGACATGGTTGTTTTATTCCTTCTTTTCCTTCAGTTCCTGTGTGTCCAGGAAGTGCTACTGCAGAAACTTTCCTTTCATATGCTCCATTCCTGTTGTGCTCTGCCTGATGCATGGGGAGGGGGGAGAATAGCATTCTGCTCACATTTACTCCTCTGAGCCAGGGGGGCACCCAACCTTCAGCATGTGCAGTCAAAGTCATCTGCGGAAATAACTAATGATGTGTGCTTGGTGCAGACGATACTGACCTATCTGCACAAAGGGCCATCCCTCCCATGAAAGGTCACCCAGTCATCCTCATGTATGCTGTGTACTTG
>NW_015218336.1:0-1363 GCF_001447785.1 Gekko japonicus | reverse complement strand
TCTACCACTGAGCCACGTCCCCTCCCCAAACTTTGATAGATTACCCCCATGCTAGATAGGTGCCTCTGCATAGCAGGGGATTCTCTCGGATTCGCTGGTGGGAGCAGTTGTTACATTAGGGTTTTTTTTGGCACCCCTGGGGAGTTGAGGGGGAAAGGGCTGAGCGGAGACTTGGGATAGCTGCAGATTTTCCTGATCTCCCAGGGACCAATCTGAAAGAACAGGGAGGGCTTGTGAGTCTTCACAGGTCCTAAAAGTTATTTAGACTGATAACAGGGATAAAAATGTTATCTGCAGTTTAGGTAACTGTGTAAACTCTTCCCTCTCATTAGAGAATTTCTTTCTATGTGCAGCCGGACACTCCAAAGGCATGCTGTGAGAACCCTGAAAAAAAAGCCCTTCTCATAGTGTGATTAGGAGCATTTCCATATACATTTTATATATTTCACACAAAGGGCAAACCATCCATTGTGGTTGGCTGGGAGAATTTGCAGTCAGCTTAAAGGGAAGAAGCATGTCATTTTGCAGCCCCATTTTAGTGCCTGCATCAGTTTGTTTTTCAATTATGCCAGTCCCAGGACCAGTCCTTTTAAAGATTATTTTTAAACAGTCTGACTTACGTGTACAGCATGGACACATATTTTTTCAGGTTATCCTCCAGCCCCTTTCCATAAATTATGCCCCCCCTCCCGAAGGTTTAAAAGTTTCTTTTGTTTGTTAGATCTGATAAAGAACCCCTGAAGTTGATCAGTTCTCCTCTTGGAGTCACTTAGATCTGAATCAGGCCTTTAAAACTCTGGCACCAGTGATCATAAATACATGTATTTTTTAATTCACATCATTTATAGTCTGCCTTTCTCACTTATACTCAAGGTGGTTTGCACAGAGTAATTGATATTAAGGAGGTGATTATCTCCTTAAGCTAGTCTTTAAAAAAAATGAATTAGCAGTCTCTTCTCAAAGTTATTTTACAAGAGTTTTTGCCTAAGTTACAGTCATTTTTTAAGAACAAGGGAACTTTTATTTGAGACACTATAGTTTTGTGTTGGCAACCGGCATAGTTAGCACTGAGCTTTGGAATTTTTTGTTTGACAGAATAGATACTCCTTCTCAGAAAGACTGCCCCCTGGGGTAGGAAAAACTTGAAATGCTTTGTAGCTTAGTTGATGCTTAGCTGATACATTTTAGCTCAATTACCTCATTAGATGAAGCTTTAACAGTTTAAGTAATACATAGTCACGTGTTAAGCATGCTGTGTTGTTGAGGGTTTTTTTTTTTTTGGAAGCCCTTGAGTTACTTTTGGCATGGAAAAAAAGTAGAGCAGCAGTAAAACTCTCTAACCTAAAGCTGAAGGAATGCTATT
>NW_015218335.1:0-1363 GCF_001447785.1 Gekko japonicus | reverse complement strand
ACTTAGAATATCCTGTATCCCATAGAAAAGGTGTATGGAGAGCAAGTTTTTCCCCTTTCCATTCCATAATGCAAAGTTCCATAATACAAAATACATAATGCAAAATATTTCTTCACACAAGGTACAATGAACTTGTGGGATTCATGGTCATGAATTGGGATAATGATCATTGCCTTTAGAGAGAGGATTCAATCATTTCATGGAAGATAAGTAGATCAACGGCGCTATTAGCCATGATACTTTAATGGAGTGTCTAGGTTCAGAAGCAGTATACCTCTCAATACTAGTTGTGAGAAGAGGAGCTCCTACTGTCATGCTCTGCTTGCCAGCTGGTGCTGGGAACAATGATCTGGACTAATCCAGCAAGACTATTCTTATATTTTAGCACAAACCTGTTAGCACAAGGTCATGTTTTAATTTTATGTTAACATTTTAATAACATTTGTATTTTTAAAAAAGCAGACTTGATCACATCCTGATGTCATTACGGTGTGTGATTCTCTACCAGCCAGTGATGTAGAGCATGATGGAAAACACACTGTAATGATGTCAGGATACTAGGTAAGCCAAACTAGACATTACAATGGGGAAGAGCAGAGCGTGTGACGCAGGGATGCCATTTTCAGTGGCAGGCCTGTGTTCTGTGTAACCTGTGCTTCCACTCTTGTTTTCTGGCTGTTTTTAAAACTCCTGTTTGTCATCTAGTGGCACATTATCAATTTTATTTATTCTATGAACACCATATAACTTCTCTTGTATATCTTTCAAAAAGAGTTTTTCCATTGGAAGCAAAACAAAATTGTTCTCAAATTAGCTACACTTGACAGTTTAAAGTTAATTCATCTAGGAAAATTGGATTGTACTTTCCTTATCAACTCACCCCTACCTTCATGTTGTGCTCAAAACCCATTCCAGTTTGATAATTTCAAGTGACATTTTGAAAGTTTGCTATTCATCCACCCTTAATCACGGAGCACTTTGATATCCATCAGCTGTGTGACAGGAGTGTCACGGCCCATTTCTTTTTGCAATAAAAAGGGTAGTGAGCCCTTGTTGAATTTTGCTTTTGCTGTAAATATCTTTCTGGGATAAAGGCTGGTTCTTTAGTGTGACTCTGTCCATAAGCTCTTGATTTACAGAGAACAACAAAGGAAGCCTGGGTCAATGCACACTAAGAACACAACAAATGTAGCACAGGCCCCTCTCCTATTTGTGGATCGGAGCAAGAGTGGGCCACCAAATCATCTGCTATGTCTCCCAGCCATCAGTGATTTGGAGCACATTTCCATTTTCCACCAACTGTAATTAAGCATTGCCTTGGCTGTTGGGATTGAATGTTTCCTATGCTGTGTTGGATCTGGAC
>NW_015218334.1:0-1367 GCF_001447785.1 Gekko japonicus | reverse complement strand
GGTCTTTTTTTTTGGCTGCACTGCTATAGTAAATATTCAGTGGTTTCCCCCAAATCAATTTATGCTAAAATTAAGCATCTTGAGGGTATATATCAGACCCATTTATGAGTCTGCATAGCTGCATCATCTCTATAATCACTAACCAAGGCTTAGCCCCTGTGTGAATAGACAAATCCATACAGTGGAGTCTGGCCTTGATACCCAGCATAATGGAATTTAGATCCAGTTCTTACATTACATGTGTACTGCTTTCCTTTTGTGCATCGTTAGGTCTCTGATCATACTAGTAACTTTTAAAATGGAGAACCACATGGGGTGGGTGGATGATGCAGGGATGGAAAGAAAAGTGTGCCAAATAATTATGGCACATCATCCACCCATACTGTGTGACCACCCATTTCAAATGTAACCCGTACAGTGTGTGAGAATTAAACCTATAGAACGGGGTACAGATTTACAGTGGAGATGATGATGGAGATCGCATAGCCACTATGAGATGAGCTTTGTGTAAATAAGCTGGTAGGTCATAGGGGAGCATACACTAGACCATTCAAAAGAATTATCATTACTCAGTGGATTCACTGTCTCAGCTGTTTGTCTGAATCCCCTTCTCATCCTGAAGTGGCTTGGTTATCTGCAGCATCCTGCCGAGTGGTAAAGAGAATGTTACCACATATCAGGTCATAGTTATCAAAATACTCCTGCATTCGTTGTGTGTCTAGCATAAGCTAAAGGTTCCCAAAATCAAGGAGGTGCTAGTAATAAGGTGAGTACCATCCTGCTTTCTTCTCCCAGGGTTTTATGTTTTCTGACTTGGCCAGGAGAAAGAGTAATGTGGCTAAGTCAGTCATATTGCATTAGTGTATACCACACAGTATTCTTTGACTTTGTTGTTGCTGTTTGCCATCAAGTCACATCTGTCTTATGGCGACTCCCGGTGCGATTGTTAAGGCAAGATGTTCAGAGGTGGTTTGCCATTGTCTGCCTCTGCATCGTGACCCTGGTATTCCTTGGAGGTCTCCCATCCAAATACTAGCCAAAGCCGATGCTGCCTAGCTTCTCAGATCTGACAAGACTGGGCTAGCCTGGGCTATCTAGGTCAGGGCTCTAGGTTGGTAGGTTTTTCTTTTTGCAAGTTCCACAGAAACAATAATCCCTGCCTTGGAAAATATGTCATACTTAGAGAACAACTTGACATAGATTATCAAGAGATTCAGTAGGGCCAGTGTCACGTTAGCTTGATCGTGCAGTACCTGGGACCCATGTCCTGACACAGGGCTTGCTGCCAGCCTTTGACTATTGAGGCAGTGGGTTTCCACTGTCTTCATTACATCATGCACCACTACTTTTCATAACCTTGGTCATGT
>NW_015218333.1:0-1363 GCF_001447785.1 Gekko japonicus | reverse complement strand
AATCATTTTAAGACAAGAAAACATCCTACTAGAACAGATAGGTAAGATTTTGGTATTATTCTGCAGAGAGAGGGTTGTGAGTCCTCTATCATGCAACATTTATAAAATGACTGGAAGGTAGCTACGTCCCACCTTGTGTTCCTCATGAACAATGTGAAGTGAATGTGTGGTTTTTCCTCCTGGGTGCATCTGTTCTCTGATCTCAGCATGGCTAGCTGGCTAAAAGCAACAACAGTAACAGAGATTTCCTTTTCTTGATGTACTTGGCCTTGATATCTCTCAGAGCATGGTAGGCTTGCCAACAACCTGGAGGAAAAAAAAATGTCTTGCCTCTTTTAACAAGACGCTTAGCAGGATGTTATTTACCAGATGAGGTTATCTACTTCCATGCCATGAAAAGCTTCACATGCCCATTCCCATGCATCAAGCCTCTATTAATGGTGCAGGACATTTCCCCCCTCAATGTTATTGACAATGCTGGCCTTGTGGGTCACCGTAGGTGGTCTTAATAGAACAACATATTTCTTGGTGGCCATATGAGCATGTTGCCCAGTTGGGGCAAAGGAAGATGAGGCTCCTGCATAGAAAATAGGTGCCGCTTAAGTTGCTTTCTCTGCATATACATAATATCTCTCTTCTACGGAGCAGTTAAAGGTAGAACAGCCACAGCATCCTTTGCATCAGGTTACCCTCAAAAGCAACAGGGACTACCCAAGAGCACCCAACACAGGCTGGTTTGCAGCCACATAGGAGGAACATTTGCACCTCTTTGCTATCTACAAAGCTTCTGTTGTTTTCTTTTTCTGAGGTTTCCATGGTATTTAGCTGGAAGTGAAAGAACTACTTCTCAGCTCCTGTACTAGCTAGGGGCTCATTAGTATTTAAATCAGCTCATAAATATTCCACTTGGATTTCATGCTTAAGCAAGCCTGCCATAGACCTGACATCATGCTATCATTTGCTACATGGCTTTGCCCATAGCACCACTGTTTCTCTCTTCCTCTCCAGAGAAGGCTTTGGGTGCTGCAGCCCTCCTGCTTATTCTGGCTTTGGCATCTGGCAATAGATTTCCTATCTCCATGAGTCAGCACCTTTTTCTGGCAGGAAGACAATTCAACAGGTACCTTTCCCCCATGCTAAAGTAAAGACTTCAGAGATGGGGAAAGTGGCACCTGTTGAATTTATCATCCCCCAGTCTCTGTTTCTTAGCTTCAGCAAACTTATAATGGATATGACTAATAAGTAGGGATGTCAGACCCCGGTGGGGGCAGGGGTCTCCCACTTTCAGCCCCCATCCCTCCGCTGCTGGCCAGCAGGCCAGTGGGGGGAATCATCACCCCCAAAGGTAGGAATGCTTGAAATT
>NW_015218332.1:0-1363 GCF_001447785.1 Gekko japonicus | reverse complement strand
CCCACCATGAGATGTTTTGACTCAATAAAGAAGTCATGGCTTTCAGTTTACAAAACCTGATCAAGGCTGTTAATGATCGTACATTTTGGCGGTCATTAGTTCATAGGGTTGCTGTAAGTTGAAAATGCTTTGACACCACTTAACACATGCCTTATGAAGTCAACGCATTTGTAAAGGTGTAACTCTTTTTAGGATTGCACTGCTAAGTGTTTTAATATATAATGGCTGTAATACAGGTGGCACATATCACAATTGCAGCTAGGGCATTCCCGTCGTTAGCTACAGAATAACTTGCCACAATGATTTGATAGCCAACAGTACTTCTAGTTTCATTCATAGTTCACTGGACAGAGGTCAGACAATTTTAACTGCTGTGTGTTGCTGTAAAGTGATTACTTTAGAATATTGTGCAGTGAATATTCAGACCTTGTTCACAGGTATTGTTGTGGAGGAGACTAATATTTTTCAAACTGCTTTTAGAAAAGCAGTGTGGTTCTTTGGAAACTTATCAAGAATTCCTCCATGAGAAGACAAGTACACATATATTCCTGCTTTCTGAATGACTACCAGTCAGTCTTCTACCACAGTGTGCATCATAGAGATGTGCTGGGTATGTTTTGGGGATATACTTTTAATTTACAGAAAGCAATTACAATTTTTTTATGTTGTGCTAATCTTCTTGGGTTCTGTGGTGCTTGGGAGAAAGGCAGGTATAGAAATAAATAAACAAATACAGTTCAAGGGGCCTACTTAATGATTTGCATGGCCCCAACTCCTCTGTAACCTGTAAAGGGAACAATCCATGACAGACATTGTGTGGCAGATGCACAGAGGTTTCTCAGATGACATGTTTATGTACAAAGCCAGTGTTACACAGTAATCAGAGCATCAGACTGAAAGTGGAGAGAACTGGGTTCATTCTGCCATGAAGCAATCTGTGTGATTGAGGGCCAGTCATTCTCCTGAAGCCTAATCTGCCTTACATGACTGTTAGGACAAAATGAATGAGAGCAGAGCCATGTGTGCTGTCCTGAATGCCTTAATGTAAGAGTAGGGCAGGAAGTGAGATGCGGATAGAATATAGCCCAATGTTTTGCCATTTCTCAACTCTACTCAATTGCTATTAGATATTTTTCTTAGAAATGTTACTAATGTAATTAGATAAGGATTGGTAAAGAAATATAATACCATCTAAATGTTATAAAATGCCACAACAATGCATCATATGACACAAGTCCTAAGATATATATAAAATGTACCTTCAGAAGCAGCCTTGAAATGCTGCCCTGTCAGCTAATTAAACTAAACTTGGAACTGGGTTATATCTCTAGAACAGAATGAAACCTGGCAGTCTTTAAGCAGT
>NW_015218331.1:0-1363 GCF_001447785.1 Gekko japonicus | reverse complement strand
GGTAGATTGGGGCTACTGTACAGAGGAAGGCAGTGGCAAACTACTATTACTAATCTGTTGCCTTGAAAACCCCTTGAGGTTCCAGGTCACCATGAGTCAGTTGCAACCCGATGGCACACTTTAGAAGAGAAAATTAGCAACGTGTTTCCTGCAGGAGCCCCTGTGTAATACATTAATTTCACCACAGATGCCAGCATATTACGTACCTTTAACAGAAATTCTACAAACAGCTGTTGTTCTCCAGTTAAAGGTTATATTTAATTTTACTGCTGCTAATAAACATAACATTCATTCCTCACCTGATTTTTGAGTAACTTCTGATAAGTGGGTTTTTTTATTATAAGGAATATCAAAGCCAACTGTTATCTTTAATTAGATCTAAAATAGCTTTTCACCAAAAGATATGATAAAACCTAGAAAATTAATGTTATACTGCAGCTGGTTCCCATTCATTTCGTTTTATTTCTTAAAGCAAACAGAAAGTCTTTGGAAAAAGAAATTTGCATGATTCGGCAGATCAGTTAACACAAAGCACCCACAGTAATTAAAAAAACAAACAAAGCACCCACAGTATCTTGTACTGTGAATGGTTTTGTAAGTTTGTTGCATTATATTTTTATCCGTGACCTTTTGCATAGAATAGTGTGAATATCTCAGCAGATCCCTGGCTCAGCTTTGCCTTAATTCAGACCATAGACAAGCCTGCTTTTAGCTCCAGAAACCATAAATGTATTCCTACTGTCTACAACCAGTTGGATCATGCTGGGTTGAATGGTTTATCTATCAATCAGCTATCTCCTGTCTGTCTTCCATCTATCACCTGTCTGCTATCCTCCATCTTCTGATCATATTCCATCCTTCTTCCGTCTGCTTCGGAGATCTCCTTGAGGTGACTGACAGGTACAATAGAACAATTTTTAAAAACCCATAAAAACTGCAACATAAAAACATGGGATTAAAAACAGCACATGGCATATTTCAGGTAGTGGTGAGCAAACAACTTTGGTTTTGACTTGCATATGAAATACATGAAGTCAAATGTTTTGCTGTGTTCTGTATATATCCAGTCACACTTTGTATGTTATATTTCTTTGCAGCCTATCCAGGAACTGTCTTGGCAATGACGGGTTGCGGTGTCTCTTAGAACATTTGCCCAGGATTCACAGTTCCTGTCTCATGAAGTAAGAGGATGCAGCAGCGCCAGCAGTAGGCCAGCTCATGAGATTTGGGGTGTACATGTTTCATACCTACTCCTATGTCATATTTCTAGCTATGCTGTGACTGGTGTCCTTCACTGGCTCCCACCTCTACAACTGTAGATAGGCAAAGATAGCTCTCAAACATTCCTTCAGTTTTGCCAGTA
>NW_015218330.1:0-1363 GCF_001447785.1 Gekko japonicus | reverse complement strand
CTTTGGACTTTCTGTACTTATTTCAGGTTCTGTCAGCTTCTACTTTGCAGTCTCCAGTTGCCATACACTGAGTCAGATGCATCGTTCTGTGTTTCAGTAATAAGAGTGTCTGCATACATTCAAAGTTATGGTTATTAGATGGCCGGATTCTTATGTTTATTAGAGGCACAATTGATTTTACTTGGGATAAAGGTGGCTTTGTTCCAAGTCTGATGCTTTCTTTCCTTTGAAAGTGTGTAGGTGATGTTTGGTATTTTGGCTGTAACTTTAACTCATGTTGGCGGCAAACCCATGCCAACGATTAAGTACCTCAGCAAGATGGCTGCCCAGTTAGCAAAGGAAGTGTCAAGTTCCATTAAAAAAACATTGTCATCTTTGCATTTTGTTATAAAGTCACAGTATGTGGGACCAGATGGTGAGGGAAAGAAGAATTCCCGTGGTACAAATACCATCTGACATAGAGAAATAAAACCACCTGTTATGGTGTGCAAAACCAATGTTAAGTCATCTTAAGACAGATGAAGTTGATACTCATTCTTTGAGGGGTGGTATTTTGGTCCACATAGATCTTTGATTCCATCCTTGCATTTTATTAGTGAGCTTTAAGCAGTACCTGAAATTTGCAAGTTATCTAATGTGGAATGTTTGCCTTTGAGGGAGAAGGGTTAATTAACACATCAGTTCCTCTTAACATTCTCTTTTCTTACCTCAATTTTTACAATAGCAGTTTAAAATAATTTTTAAAACTTCATTTAAAAAAAAACCCAAAAGAACCACTCTAACATTAGTAATTGCTCCGAAGTTGTTAATAGCTCTCCTGAGAGCACTTATTTTACCCCCATATCTCCCCCCCTATCAAAAGGTCATGTTAATTAGAGGACCCTTGCTGAGAAGGAATCAATGTGTCAATCACAAGGACCCATAATGGTACTTCAGTTAGAATATGGGAACTTACACACTGAGAGACGCACACTCTTTTTTAGAGGCACAAAGTCAATATATTTTAAAGAAATTTAGCGTGTGAGAGAAACTTTTAGTCCAGGACAGATGGGCACCTTCAGAAGCTATCTTTAAACTGCACAAAAATGGTTTGTCTTTTGTTCAGTCAAGAAGCTAACCACACAGAATTTGTTCTGTTTATGATGTGTTGTCCTTACCAACCCCAATCTGTTGAAAGCAGAAGTTCCTGAGGTCTGTCAAAGCCCAGTCCAGAGTTATTTTCTGGAAGTGATGAAAGGCCTCTTTGTTGGGGCAAGCTGGCAGCAGTGATCTTTGCATTAATGTGTTCTGTCTTTTAAAACATTGGAACACCAAAGGGGGGGCAGTCATTTTGTGTTTGTGGAGGTGCCTTTTCTAGCAGTTA
>NW_015218329.1:0-1363 GCF_001447785.1 Gekko japonicus | reverse complement strand
TAGGGGCCACTCTCATCCAGCACCAAGCGAGTGCACAGCGGGTCATTGCATATGCATCTAGAAATCTTTCCCCAGTAGAAATTAAGTTCACTCCTTGTGAAAAAGTTTGTTTGGCTTTAGTATGGAGTCTCACCCACTGGGAGTTCATTATCGGAGGTGCTAGGGTCATTGTGCAAACCACACACACTCCCCTTAAATATATTTTATCTGGCAAAATCCAAGACGGGCAAGTTTCAAATGCAAGGATTGCCCAATGGACACTTGCACTAGTCAATAAGGGGATTGAATATAAGAAAGAGCAGAATGAACCCCCTGCTCCTTATGGACTTATCATAACAGGGGAAGAACATGAATGTCCTCTGCCCCCCATAGAACACATCACCTGGCCCGCAACATGGGGAGAGCCGTTTGAGGAAGCGAGGCAGAAAGGCTTTAGCTGCTGGTTCTGCGACGGATCCTCTTTTCACGTTGCTGGCTCCCCTAAGACTGGGTTTGGTGCTATTAGGGTGCAAGATGGATTCACCTTACAGAAGGCGGTGCGCCCTCACTCTAGCCAAGCAGCCGAAGTAGCAGCTCTGTGTGCAGTTTTAGAGTTTGAACCTTTAGAATGCCCTCTAGCCATATATACCGACTCTGATTGGACGGCTAAAGCAGCCACTGTCTGGCTCCCACACTGGCAAAAACAAAATTGGACTAATAGTGAAGGCAAACAAATTGCCCATTTACAGTTTTGGTTGCGAGCTGTTCAGTTGTTACATGAAAGAACGGCTCCCACTCAAATCTCCCATGTTAAAGGACACCAGAAAAATTGTAGTGAAATAGCCTATTGGAATGACCAGGCAGATTTATTGGCGAAAGAAGCAGCACTCTTAGAGCCCCCTCCAGATGAGTCTAATTTCCCTCTCCACCCCGTAACAACGAGGAGCAAGGGTCCTGCCCCCCACAATAGACCTCCTATTCCCCCAGTCTTTCTTGATTTAGGAGAACTCCAGAAAAATGATGCCGATGTTATAAATCTCTTCCATGAAGGAAGGGACCCCACAGGCAAATATGTTATTCAGGAAGACGAAGGAGTAGTGTGGGCTATAGACAAGACAGGCACTCGCCACTGGATAGTGCCGGTAGAAGTGCGAGGCGATCTTATTCAGTTTGTCCATGAACAAGGTCATAGAGGCAAAGAACTAACGTTAGAAAGGGTCCGGGACGTTGGGTGGTGGCCAGGTGTTCGCCGCGACGTTGCACAATGGGTAGACAACTGTCTCTCATGTGCCCTAGTAAACGCAGACCCTTCGGGACCCAAAGCACCCCTCCAACACCAAAGGATCGAAGGCCCTTGGGCCCGCATCCAAATTGATTTTATTGG
>NW_015218328.1:0-1364 GCF_001447785.1 Gekko japonicus | reverse complement strand
TTCCTGCCGTGTGGCAGCAGCCTAAGTTGTGCAGAGGTAGGGGCCAGATGTATGCTCAAACAGCACCAGCAGGTAGGTTTGATCCTAGAAGGGGACAAGACCGGAGTCAAATTTAAACCATAGGGAAGGTGGGGATTGTGCTTGTGCTTGGAAGTAACTAGTTCAAAGTCAAGCATTCCCTCTGGGCTTTGGGGGAGATGTTCCAGATGTTTTTTTTCTTCTAGGAACACACCAGAACAGTCCCAGCTAGTATGACTGAAACAGATATACCGCCTTTCTTCCCTCTCATATTATGGATTCTGTGCAGTATGGTAACAAAATATTTAAGTTAAGGTAGCTCTGCTGTTGCCTTAAAAAAAACCCTGGTGTAACCCATTTAGCAAATTTGGCATTTTCACTCTAAGTCATGGGGCAAAATTCTTTTTGTTCATTCTGGAATTCTTCAAATTGTTTGCACAAGCAGAAAACCACATTACTCCCTTGAAATTTTGCTTTAGGCAAAATTCAAGGGCAACAGAAGGAAGAGACAACAGGCTATTACAGCTGTCGCTGAAGTGTCAACTTTAGTTTTCAGCACAGTGAATCACAAGGAAAGACAGAACAGAAACAGAAAATTGATAACAATATATTTCCAATGTCTACAAGCCACAGTTCCTGATCTTAGAAAAGTAACACATTGGAGAAGGAGAAAGCTAGGGTAGAACTTTCTGCCAGCTTTCTATATGAAACTGTGGAAACTCATTTTATCTATCTGGCTTGCATGATTCAAACTGCAATGTTGCCCCCTGCCACATACAGTCAGGGATGGTCTTAATTATTTTGGCCCCTGGGCCCCAGAATCGCTGCTACCACACTGCTGCCCTCCTCTCACTGGGGCCAAGCAAGGACCTCATGTGAAGTGAGTGAGAGCCACCACTGCCACTGGAAGTCAGCTTCCCAAGTCCCAGATGGGGAAGGTGGAAGCAGCAGCAGGAGTCTGCTCTTCTTCTCCCCCACCCCCCTGCTTCAGGGTGTGGTAACATGGGCAGTTGGGAATCCCCCTAAAGTGTGGGGCCTGGGGCAGTTGGGAATCCCCCAAAGTGTGGGGTCTGGGGCAGCTCCCCTTGTTGCCTATCAGCTAACACCACACCTGCATACACTCAGAGCTGAGGCAGACCATCTCTTGTTCCCATTGCCACTGGAAAATATTTGCTATTGACTCCCAGCTCTAGTTCTCCGTATCATCTTGTCCAGAGAAAAATGGGTTTTCAGCTGGAAGATACCTACTTTGTCACATTGCTTTTGAATAGAAACCTGTCTCAGTTATCCAAGTGCTCATTATTTATGTTCTAGTAAATATTGTCAATGCATACATAGGATGCAGG
>NW_015218327.1:0-1364 GCF_001447785.1 Gekko japonicus | reverse complement strand
AAATCATAGTTGCCAGCTTTCCTTTGGGACAGCAAATGAACCACAAACCAAGTGAGATCTGTGGGATAGCTCCCAGAGCCATAAAATATTAGCCCCATTGAAATACTTATATGTACAGTATTGCAGTACTTATTTAGGGAAGAATCCACCCGCAGCTGAGCATAATTGACACATATGGCCGTTGTCTCCAAAAATAAACAAGGCTTTCGGAAACCAATAAGCTGAAGAAGATCAACTTTGTGGAAAGAGAGTTTGTGGAAAGGTCCACGAATGTTCATGCCATAATGAAAACTTATTCATCTTAAAAGTGCTACAGGATTCCTGTTTATGTTTACTGCAACAGACTAATCCAGCTAACCTGCTGGAGTTACTGCTATTTCATGGAGCTGTGGGGTCTTTTTGTGTCCCACCAAAAAATCTCTTTCCAAATCTCTTGCAGTGTAATCCTAAAAAGAACTACACCCTTGCACATCCATTGAACTCAATAGGCTTAGATGGACTAACTGTTCTCAAGATTGCACAGTTAATGTCTTACTTCTGCAGACAAGAAGGTCTTGTCGCTGGTGACATCACGAGCCAGAATCCCCATGGAAACAGATTTGTTGTCCTAAACAGGCCTCTGCAGCATCAAGAGGAGGAGTCTGGCTTAGAAAGGGACCTTCTATTTGCTGCATAAATATCCTGGCAATCAGCAAGGCTGGGGGGAAAGAAATGCTACAGAAAGTTTATGATAGTTTAATGAGGTTTTGGGTAACATGTTGTAGTTTTCCAACTGTGCTCGAGTGAGATTGTGATTCTGAAAAACTCTGAATTCCCTTAATTTAGCCATCTTTAAAAGCCTGCATCTGTTTTGCTCAGCACAGCAATCTGAAAGTTCACATGTCTGATTTTATAATTGAACATGTAGAGAGAACTGCATTTCAACACCTGTCGAGGAAACTGCCTTTTATAAAGACACGTCTATGGAGATATGCCTGGAATTTAAAACTTTACTGGCTTCCCCGCCCCCACCCCACTGCACATTCCCCTTTAATCTTTTATTAATGGCTTCTGTTCCCATTACACCAATTGAGCATCACACGACGAGGAAGGAGAGCCACTCACAGTGCACAATCTCTGAAAATTCTATGAAAATAAAGGGGCCGGGGTTGATTAAAACCAGCACAACAGAGCCGGAGGCCACTGATGGACACTTTATTATGGAAAAGATGTACTGTCATTTTGACAGCTGTGAGGGGGGAGATGAGGATCTACAAATAAGCTGGAACCTTGCTTCAGTTCTTGCACATCAATTGCAAAAGTTACTTCCAAACAAAGATAAACCGCTGTTTTACTGATTCACAGAATGCAGCCATAATGCCCCC
>NW_015218326.1:0-1364 GCF_001447785.1 Gekko japonicus | reverse complement strand
TCAGCTTAGAGGGAACACTGGGGTAGAGTATCCTCTCAGTCTCTCTGATTGCCACACAGATGTGAAAGCAGAACAGCATTGGCCTCCTTAAAACACAGAGATATTTTACTAAGATAACATTTTGTTCATAACTTTAAAGATGCACTTTGCACTCTTGAGCCTTTGCAAGTTGTGCAAAATGGAGAACTTCAGCAGCAGCAGCAGCTTTTCTTGCTATGATGCACCTGCTGAAACCCTCCTTTCTAGGAGTGTATTAAAAGCACAAGAGCTCCGCTCTCTATTGAATGTGGTAAGCTCACTCAGCTCCACCCCCTGTTCTCTGCTTGTGGCGCACTACCTGTGTGCTACCCTTTTTATTAGTTGACCACATTCTGTTATATCCATCTGCTGAAAGGATTGTGGGGCTGTTTTAATTTACTGAATTTCTCCTTGTGATTGTGAACGCAGTTGCATGGTAAGCATGGAGCAGACAACACATGTAGGAAACGGCAGCTATCTCAGTTGTCACAGCTGTTGGGGGAAAATGCAGCTGCAACTACAGATTTGGCTGCCAGCTGTGCAGTGGTCTTCAAACTGTGTTTAAGAAATGCTGGTGTTGCTTGGACTCAGGGGTGTACTAGCTGAGAAGGTCAGTAATGAAGGATAAGCTGCAGTGTTCAGCTGTCAGGGAGAAGCAGTGAAGCTCAAGTCACATAAGGTATTGGTGAAACTGAACATGTCATGTAAGCCATGTGCACTCTAGAACATTCTTATTCAGTCATGACTCAAAGCACACATAGCTGAGCCAAATTCATGCAAAAATACTAAATGATGGAGTCATCACCATCATGTGTGGTGAAGTTTAAGAACAAGGAGTCATAAGTCATGAGTCAGGCTTAAATAGAAACAACCTTTGATATCTCCAACAGCAGAGTTGGCTAACCCTCTCAACAGAGGATTGGACTCAGGCAGAGTCCACCAGACCCCACCAACCTTGGGCTAGGAGTGATTCTTAAAGGGCCTGTGCTCACTTTAGGAGTCTGGCATTTCTGTGGCACTCTGCAATCTCCATACCTCTGCCATCTCCAAAAAGTGGGACTCGGCGAAGGAGAATATAGAGGCTTTTGGAAGGGGTAGTTTTTCAAGGGTTCTAACTGTATGCTTTGGCTGGACTAATGGTATTGGAATTCAGGTCCAGAGGTGTTTCTACACCCAAATGTGTTCTTCCCTAGATGAAAAAACTGGATCAACCAGGCTATGTTGGCCTGTATCAAGGGATGGACTGGACAACTCTTCCTCTGGGACAGTTGGACACACTAGATGGAGACATGAGTATACCCCAGAATTCTGTGGGAACATGCAGGGGTTCTGTTACAAATGCACAG
>NW_015218325.1:0-1364 GCF_001447785.1 Gekko japonicus | reverse complement strand
TGATCCACAAGGAAAGGAGGGGTATAAATTATTTTAATAAATAAAAGTTACATGAGTATAATGATGCAGACCCTTCAGTTGCAGGGTTTTCTGTGACATGGTAATAAATACACCCGAATTCTCAGATTAACTGAAAGTTACATTCATACATTATTTTCAGCGTGGTCTCCTCTGAGACATCGCCTGAGTTAAATTCTAAGGGCAAAACCCCCTAGAGACCATATCATTTTGGCAATAATGTTTACAACTCTTCATTAATAGAAAAACATTTCTAGTGATGTTCTATTGTAATCTGGAAGTGTATGTTTGTTTGAAGCAAGTTTTAGCAAACCAGAAGCATTTTTTCTCAACTGTGCAGGAAACATGCAAACCTGGTATACAAACTTGGGGGGGGGGTATTTTAAATCTTTTGCCAGCTGAGATGCTCAGGAGAAAGGCAGGCTCATAAATATTTCAAATAACACAACCTCTGGTTTGTCCTAGATTGCATAATGGGGAAAACCAGTCTAAGGAAGATCTAGAGAATAGTCAAATGCCATACACTTGTAAAAGCACAACTCACCCAGTTTTAATTATGCACAGCGGAAAGGCTTGAGTCCTAAGGGACAACTAACAAATTGTCCTGGATGTGAACAGTTTTAGCTCAAGTTATGAATTAGGGCTGGTTTGGTCAGAGGAACTGCTGGTCTCTAGACTCCTGGAAGAATGTTCTCTTAGTACTTCAAAAGAACTGGTGGAATGATCCAGACTTTGGGACGACAGCTTTGTGTAGCCACCGGCGGAGTTGACAATGTCCAGCGTTTTGGAAGAATGAATGCTATCTCCGTGAGGGTTGGCACAAGCATCTCTGATGACTATCTCCTGCAGCGTGCTGAATGTCAGTGGAATAAAGCCCTCGCTGTCTGCGGTGAGAACGATCCAGGACAAATCTGTGGAAAAAAATTACGTGTAGGTGACTTTTTCCCCTCCTCAGTTAACATAAAAATTGTGAGTTTGATATTTTTTCCATTCTCAGTATTAGGTAAGGCGGCTGTTCCGCCTTCACTAGGTTACATTTTACAACATATCAACAGCTTGAAATGGTACACCTGGCACTGAAAACTATACCCAGCTCATGTTGATTATTATTAGCCATAAAGAAAGATTAAAAAAAAAATCCTCATCATGACATCAAATAAAGTCATAACTTTATAGAGTTTGCTCTAAAATCAACTCAGAAGTTTCAGGCTGGCAAGACAAGTTTAATCAACGACAGGCAACCATTTTGATCCTGGTACCAAAATAAGAGGTTAGTCTACCAATGAAAATTTAGTGTCACCAGCAAATAAAAGGGAGGGGAGGAAGATGAGACTGCTGCTTGGCCA
>NW_015218324.1:0-1365 GCF_001447785.1 Gekko japonicus | reverse complement strand
ATATCCGGCCCGTGTGACCAGGGCCTAAACGAAGTTCCAGGCATCAGGAATGGCAAGTGTGATTGACTAGGGTTCCCATTCCACCGACGGGGGTGGGGTTTTGGCCCGTTTTGCAGGCCCTGATCCACCAGCCCCAATCTGGCCAGCAGGGGAACCCCACCCCTAAAGTTCTCTTTTTGTGCCAACGTGCCCGGCGCAATGACGTTTTAAGGAATTTTTCCTTAAATGATAGCGCCTCCCGCAATGTGCCCTGTGCACTTCTGGGACTGATTTGTCTTGATTTCTGTAATGTTTTCATGATGCTTGCACCTTTGCTCATGCACCTACAATTTTTAACTCATTTAGAGAATTTTAATTCCTAGATTACTTTAAATATGCTGAGACATTATCAAGCTGCCATACATTTCAAAAACCATCTGCTGTGTACCTTTCGGATGGAACAAAGGTGCATCCAAGCCTTGATGGATATTACATTGCAATTTAGGAAGATTGCATTAAGTGTAAAATTATTTAAAATTTAAAAAATGGAGCATAAATAAAGGGGTAATAGTTCCTCAGTATTAACGTGCATACTGTTTTATCATTTATACTGAACTTAGAAGCAATAAAAAAGCTTTCAAGGTTATTAACATGGGCCGTTGAGATCATTCACCCACAGAGGTTACAGCAGAATCATTTCCCTTCCATCATCATATCCCAGTCAAGTCTACATCTACTATGTGTTCTCATAATTACAAGGAGAATGAACTGTGGAAGCTTGAGAAAAGTATGCACAGCAACTTTTTTTCCCCCCTGGTGTGTCCAGGCCATGGCCTAATCCCTTTCTTATTAATAGTCAATTGACAAAGTTGCATTGACTATTTAAAACACACACAAACACACAAGTAGAGTAAGTGGTACTGTTTTTGCAACGACCAAATCAAATACAGAAAGATGCTACCAGATCACAACTATTGTTCATATGTGTGCTATTTATTGCTGGCTTTTATCTTTATTGGTGTTTAAAACATTGTTTTGATTGACGTTTCAATTGTTCAGTCCTTATTTTAACAATTTCTGTTGTTTTAAATACTGATTTTAATTGCCATTTAAATGTTGTTATTTTCTCACACTGGTATTCTTTAATTGCCATTGTAATTCTTATTGGATAAATTTGTATTTATCCAAATTAAAATTGCCTCAAGCATAAACATGGAGAAACTACTGCTGTTATCAAAATGTATGTGCTTTAAAGACAGTGAAGGAAACTTATTAGGGAGAATTATTAGCATGGTGGTGTCTCCTGGATTTTCTTGTTTTACAAATATTTGCGGCCCCAGTACCAAGGGGAGGGGCAAGGCAGGTGCCAAAGGTGAGGGATTCCTC
>NW_015218323.1:0-1366 GCF_001447785.1 Gekko japonicus | reverse complement strand
ACTGCAATCATATGCACAATTACCCCAATCTAAGCCAGCTGATTTCTTTCTCTTTTTATAATGAAAAAGAAATGGAGTACAATAACTAAACGGCAGAGCCATACAATTTATACAGAAAGACAGCAGATTCTTACCTTGCTGAAAATCTCCAGTAAATTCACCAGCAGTCACTGAGTACCCTGTTTAAAAATAAAACTACAAGCATGAAACCTGACAACCCACTTATGCCTAAAGAGAGACACTCCTAGAAGGTCAACCAGATCTTCCCTCTGTTTCAACAATTTCCATTAAAAATAATGAAAAAACTTCATAAACTAGAGTGCCTAAGGCCAGGCAAAGGAAAACAATTTATCAAGCTTTTATGACTAACCTTCATTATATGTCTCTGATGCACAATAAATCTACAAAGTCAAATCACTAGGAAAAACCATTGCTGTAATTATATCTCAAGATGAGCTGCTAGAGCATTAATACTTTATAATTCAGCTGGATGTAACATTTATTTTGCCACTAGTGGGATTCACAGTCTGACCTGTTCATGTAGTGTACTGAAAGGTAAGGTCACATGGCCCCTTATTTCACAGTGTAAATACTGCTTGTCTTCCAGGTATGAACACATTGCTTAGTTCTTCTAAAGCAAAAGTTATGCTATACTAGACAGCTGAAAGATTATCTTAGGAACAAGGCCAGATGAATTTGTTCTGGATGCATATTCAGCAATGTCTGAGGGTTGTAAATTAGATTATAATGCACAAGGTTTTCAAAAAGTAAATTGAATAAAGGCTCTGTGCTAATTGTTCCCACAGCTCCAACACGGGCAAGTGCCGAGCACGTTTATGTCCCCTGCTCACAGCTGCAGTCAAGAGCAACTGACAACATGTAACATTTGGTGTCCCTCAGTGCAGATACACATCCCCATTTTCGTCAGGAGACTCATCTAGTCAAGAGTAGTAGGGCTTGGATAAACATCGCCACTCACATTTTGTTTGGCAAATGCCCAGAATACTCGTTACGCTTGTGACTCGTGTGAACACAGCAAATACTTTTATGCCACCTTTCTAGACAAGGCTAATGCCAAGTGTGACAAAACTGTCATGCAACTTACCCAGATAATTGTCATCATATATTGATGGTGCAACTCCAGTTTGTTTTTCTCGAGACAGTTTTCTTAAAATATTTTTGAATGAATAGTCTGTGATAATATCTGCTATGCTGCTGGTGATAATTTGACCTGTGATTCAAAACAGATTAATGATAGAATGAGAGGATATTAAATAATTAATTACATTACAGAACCAGTTATGGAATTCATTAAAGAATTAGGGTTACATTTCCAAAATATTTATTTATTTATTTTTGACATTTT
>NW_015218322.1:0-1366 GCF_001447785.1 Gekko japonicus | reverse complement strand
AGTTTTGCTTGTGTTCAGTACCGAGGTGTTCATTTTGCTTGTATTCGGTATTGAGGTGAATATATAGAGCTGCCTTAACTGAGTCAGAGTGTTGTTACATGCTTTCCTATTCTGACTGACAACAGCTCTTCATCCAAGGCCCCAAGCCAAAGCTTTTCCCAACTCTGTTAATGGCAGATTCCAAAGACTGAGCCTATCACCTTACGTATGCTAAGCAGGTTCTCTGCCAATGAGCTGCCTTCCTGGCTCTGTAGCAGAGGTGTATCATACAAAAGTTCTCAACTGTCCTTTGCATGATAGTTTTATGGGAACACGGTGATTGCTTTATCTTTCATTGTAGCTGCCCACTACCACCAAACCATATTGTTTTAATAACTGTGGACACGTCCAGAGTGTAAAGCAATGGAGCCTGAGGCATGTGGCGCAATTGGGCTCTCAAAGCTTCCAGATGTGAGCTTGATTTTTCTTCCCTTGCATATAAAACCACTTTTCGTCTCATGAAGACAATGGACTGAGGCCAACTATATTATGCCCCAGGCATCAACTTAGCCAGTACTCTCTGTTGCGTGGATCTATTACACTTGATTAGATTTACAGAATATAAATGACTTATTTCCCCCCTTGTGGACATGCGTTGTCTGTTCTTTAATGTTTTCAGACTATTTACCTTTTTTTTTTAAAAAAAAAAAACAAGGCAGGCTATCCTTATATTGAGGGAAAACCAATTAAACCAGAATAGCTGAGTTTACGTATTTTATGTACCTTGTTTCAGTCTCCCCTTGTTTCCTCGCACTCGTCCTGGATTTAAGACTTCTGCGCTGTCACTTGCTGTGCCTTGAACTCCTTTGTTCTTTCTTTCATACAAACCAAGAAGCTATTGTCTTTTCAGTATTTCTTCATCCTTTTTCTGCTGATTGCTCCCAGGTAGCCTAGTAAATCTTGCCCCCATCCCACTCTTATCTTCACAGTGCCATTGCTTAACTCTTTGCTCCCCTCTTCCTCTTCGCCCTGTTCATTTCACAAGGGCCCCCAGCTCATGCACTTAAAAATCCAGTGATCTCTCCACCATATACAAATGAAATGCCTACGGTAGGCATTCCATGCCCAATTCATACAACGTTCCTATACCGTGGTACCTTTTGCAAGAGAAAAAAAAAATTACACAAAGTATGCCTTCACATGAAATATGTTCACCTCACTCTTTTTGTATGTGTGGTGGAATGGAGGGGCATGTTCATTCCTGTTCCTTGAAAGCCTGATTATAGATCTGCTTCCAAACTTGACTGCAGAGTGTGGATCAAGAAATCTGCACAATAAGGAGATGTTGGAGTTTGCAGAAAAATCCAAAAAGGTTTAATTTAAAAAA
>NW_015218321.1:0-1367 GCF_001447785.1 Gekko japonicus | reverse complement strand
GGATGGGCCATTGGCCTGATCCACTATTGACTTCTCTTATGTTCTTTTGTTCCTCATTACTCTAGTATTCCTGTCTCCATTGCTAATTCCCACAGTCTGCATCAAAAACCCTACCTTGAACCTAAGGTTGCCATAGATGGCAACCTGCTCGGAGAATTTGAGGGCCGGAGACAATGTCTTCAGCATCATGCCAACGTGCAGCATCATTTCCTGCACATTTTGTGCTGGAAGTGACATTGTATGTTGACACAACATTGAAGAGCCTCTCCCCATTTCCCCGTTGGCCTGTCAAGCAGCAATGGGGAATTGGGGGCCCAGGCCAGGAGGCCTCCCACTATAGTAAGAGACCCGACACCCTTCCTGAACCTCAGTGCCCATCTCTCATTGGTGGTACCCAAGTCACTAGAAGAAGAACACAGCACTTCTTCTGATTTTTGAGCCACAGGACAACAAAAAGCTTTCTGGTACACCATCAGATTAAGAAGCCCCCCTACATACATGCATGGATCCATTTAATTGTTTCTCAAAGCTGCATTAAGGACAGACCTTGGTTCAGTCTGTTGCTTAAACATGGATTTCCCTGTGTGCTTTTAGAAAAGCAACTGTCTTTCTACCTTAGTTTTCCCTCACTATAACACAATGGATTCTCAATTACACAACCAACAATAAACATAACTGGAAAGCCATCGTAATTCTCATATGGTTGGACTACACAACAGCTCTTGCAGTCTATAGTAGTGATACATGGTGGTGGAAAGTGCCATCTGGTCATGGCCAATTTATGGTGACCTGTAGGGTATTCAAGGAAGAGACAAACAAAGGTGTTTTGCCATTACCAGCCTCTGTATATAAGCCCTGGACTTCCTTGGTAGTCTCCCATCTAGTTTCTTAGATCGGACAAGATTGGGTTAGCCTGGCCCATTTAGGTCAGAGTAGTGATATACAATGTAAGATAATAAAATATCTCCATACAGTTAATCAGGGAATATCCATAAATATGTCATTTATCAACTTGTCATGGCTACAACATATGCAGCATGTAGCACAAGCCAGTTTGTAACATTAGAGGAAATGGTTAAAATGGGGCAGAGTATGATAAAGGAGGCTTTTAAAGGGACACGTGGCAAATCTGATGGATGTGCTGGGCTCTAACACACATAATATGAAAACATATGGGAAAGTAATGAGACCTGATATAGTATCCTAATAGGGAACAGTCACAGTCCACCGGCAATGCATGGAAATTCCTCTAAAAGCCAATTTCAACATACTAAAGAATGGACATCGGACACCTATCACAAATATGAATCTCATTGATATAATAATGTCTTCACAGGTGACGTAACCAGTGTTCCCTCTAAGCTGAG
>NW_015218320.1:0-1366 GCF_001447785.1 Gekko japonicus | reverse complement strand
AACAAACTCCAAAATTAAAATTTCAGAAGTCATACTCTCTGGTTAACACCATAGTATAAACGTAACAACCCAAGAATCGATAAATAAGACAACGGCTTTACCGAGATAAGAGGTAATAGCTCTCTGAATGAACAACTTGGGGTTGCTAGCCAAGCCAGTATTCTGCTGACCCAACAAATAAATCTATGTTCTTTCAAGAAATTAGAACCCAGGCACGAAAACTGGACAAATTCCACATTCTGTCAGATGTCACCACGGATATACCCAGTTCTGCTTGACGCGCTCCATGACCTGCACATTTCTGGCCTGGCTTTGCCCACAACGGGAGAAATTGTGTCCTAGAAAGGGGTACTACATCTCAGAGTTTTAGTCTCCCTTTTCCGAGTTGTCAGGAGAAAGGCCAAAAGCCACAAGCTGAAGTGACAGAAACAAAAAAGAGTCTATTTGCCATTCTGCCCACATGTATCCCTGCTATAACAAGATACTCTTTTCCTTCACCTACCAGGAACCATACTCTGTCCCCAGTTGGTTCTCCCAAATCTCACCAGACTCCACTGCGGTATGACCGCTCACAGGCTACAAGTGCTGAGTCTCAGGTGATCTGGAAAATACGGTTTTCCAAGTAGGCCTCAACCCTGTGGCCTAGCTGGAGAAGCATAAGGAAGATTTGATGCAACCAAGGTCACACTGAACTTCAGAGCAGGATTTAGGAGGCTTACAACTCCAACACTTCAGCTTCCTGTAGACAAACTTCTCTTTCTTTGATGCTTTATGGTGTCCTTTCCGAAGCATTTTAAGATCTCGGAGTATCGTTAACCAGACAGAAATAAAAACTGCCCTGGCATTTATAGCTTCGCAAGCTTGCTTTGGTGTCAGACAACCGACAATATAGTACATATGGTAAATGGGACATGCCAAGCAAACCTCTGGCAGCGCCCCCCAACTGCTTGCTCATATGTGCACAAATACAAGATGGCCTACAAGGTGATAAAACATTGGCTTGTCACTGATCCCACAAAATGCTCCAGCGCAGCTTGCTGACCCACTGAAAGTGGTCTCTCTCTAGAGACATCCACGTAATTTGAAACTGCAGGCACCATAGAAAAGATCTGAGATATGTAAAGCCGTTTTTGATATTAGGAAATAAATACTTGCTCATCCAGGATCAGGTGCCATCTGTACATTTTTAAGATTGAAAAGGTGCTGAAGGCAGCAGTGGCTTACCAGGAACACAGGACCCATGGACGTTGCGACTCGACAAGGTAGACCTCCATTCAGTGTTCTCAAGAGTCGTTCTGTCAGGATTCAGTAGCTGTTAGGAAGAATCCTGAAAAGAGAGAAAACCCCCCACAAATATTAATTCTGA
>NW_015218319.1:0-1367 GCF_001447785.1 Gekko japonicus | reverse complement strand
AGGTGACTTTCAAAGCAGGGAAGCGGGCAAGCACAGGTGTGTTGGTGCCCGGAATGGTGTGGGCCGGGAGAGGCAAGAGGCCAAGGGGCCCGCGGAGGCTGCATTTCACACGTTAATCTGAAGTAACTAAAGAAATCGGTAGTTTAACAGATTGCTAGCAAGTTAACGATGTGTGTCAGCTACTGTTTTTCTGACTCTGGTCTGGACTAAGCGGCACACACGGACCTGTGCACTATTGCTGATTATTTCGTACATACGAATTTTGTTTTCAAACGTAAGATCAGGCTGAAGACAGAAGACCTCTTGAGTCTGGCAGCCGCACGGCTCTAACTTCTCAGCGAGGAATCTGCACACAGGTGCATAATCCACAAGCGGCCCGTATCGACGTGGCCAATAAAAAGAGGCCTTGGTCCTCAAACACATGATAAAAATCCTTTGACTTGGCTGATGGGGAAACACTCCTGATAAACAAGCAAGAGGCTTAAGTGCGTAAATGCATATTTTGGCTTGGATGCACCTGTGGCACTGGGGGAGGGGCAATGTGTTTTTTTGCATTGCCAGGGTGCTGGGAACTGTACACAGTGCAGCAGAGAGGACTCCTGTGCCAGAGAGCCATGGAAAGATTGATGGATGGGGATGGGGGGGGTCAGAGATAGCTTTTAGAATTCCCCTCATTTCGTTCCACCACCCTGTTTTGACTGATGCTTCGTCTTAGCGGGAGGGGAAAAAAACTCGAGAGAGGAACAGGAACGCGTCTCCTGTCGTCCCCCACCCCCCATTTCCTCTCCCTTTCGCCTCCAGCAAACCGGGTCATCGAGCCGCACTTTATGAGGCTTCCATCTTCTAATAGCAAAATTGCCGGCCTCTGCTGAAGGCTTTAATGGTTCGCCGCTGTCAGACTGTCAGACGCATCCTCGCTGCCCTTAAGTGGAAAGCTATTTCTGACGTCTCTTGACGGCCGCCTGCTCTTTGACTCCCTAATTGATTGGCGTTCAAACCCGTGACAACCCCCCTCCCCCAAGATTACATGTTTCTGGCACCTATGGGATGCAGCCAGGCACAAAGGGAGAGCCGTCCTGTGCCCAGGGCGCAGCGTGCACACCCCTGGTCGTTCCCAAACAGGCAGTCTCTAGTGCATCGCTGGTCTGGCCAGAGCCTGTGGTTCCGAGAGTGGCATAAATTATGCAAAGCAGGCAAGCTTGCAGACATTTGCATACGTTTCACACAATGTACATTTGTTTCTGCCGGCCGCAAGAGGTGCCACAGAAAGTTTAATGTGTTCAGTCTCCAGTCTGAAGTCAAGGACACTGGCGGTTGAGACAAAGGTGGCTTCCCTTTGGTTTGGTGTAGTGGTTAAGGGCAGCAGA
>NW_015218318.1:0-1367 GCF_001447785.1 Gekko japonicus | reverse complement strand
TTTTAATATATTTCATGCTGGTCTTCAAAATATGCTCAAAACTTGTGTGAACATTTCTTCTTGTTGGTTTGGTTTAATATAAAAGAAAATGACATGTAGGTTGAAAGACTCCATAGTAGATTAGAAATATCTTTACTTACAACACTGTCATTATTCCTGTAGGTGACATTTTTTTATTTTTCTCCTGATTAGTGAACGAGAGGCTCTTGGGAGGAAAGCTTATAAGTAATGAATAGCTGATGTTCAGAAACTCTGCATACATCTTATCTCCTTTTTAACTGGCTCGGTGTGAATTGTTTAGAGTAGCTTTAAATCTGAGTAAATATTACATCAACCTTGGCTTTACAAGACAAAGCAAATTAATTTGGGACAAGAGAACCCAGAGAAGTTAAATATACCAAATATACTGAACTTTTCTGGCCTGCTTCAAATAGATAAGTATCTGGAGCAAGCTAGTCTGGATTGGGAAATTATTACTGGAATTCTGAATTATTTTGAATGCATCTATGTTTGGGGCGTTCAGGGACCTTCCATGTATAATGTCACTTTATCATTTGCTTCCATTCATCATTCGGGCCAGATGGACTGAAATATCTAGCCAACCCAGTGCAGAACTGAAGCCCTACCAATCAGAAGAAGCTTTTCTTATTTCCCTTGAAACCAAGCTAGAAACAATAGCAACGCCCTTCAGTGAGGCTCCAACGAAATGAGGCAGCAGATGAAAATTACAGCTATGTATGCCAAGGAAGCATTTCTTCAGGCTGTACGAACTCTGAATTCTATTTTAGAAAGTGATTTTATAGCGATATGGTTGATTTGAGACAAACTATGTCAACATCTTTCTTCAATTAGGCTGCAGCATTGCTCATATGAAATCTCATGCATACTCACACACTGCAGTAACCGCACCAGAATGGCCCTAGGTCAGGTATCCCCAAAGTTCTATAATGAAGCCCAAGCCAAGAAAATGTTAAATCATTGTTGTGAGGAACTGCCACTCTTCATGTTCCATTGGGACAAGAGAATCCTGACTTCACTTTGAGCAGACTTTATCACTAGCAACCAGCCTCTCGAACTACTTAGCACCCTACGTACATTTGGAACTAAAAGCCAGGCCAAAACATCCTTTTGCCCCAGGTAGAAAACCCCTAAGGCAGCTCTCCTCTGCACTAAGCACTTCATCCTGACCAATACTGATGCCATACACAAATTCATAAGTAAAAATGCATATTAATAGTGCACGCTCTCTCCAGCATCTCAATTACTTCAGGTTTGTAACCTCAAATCATTCTCAGAACAGAGTGTAAAATCACAATGATCCTTAAAAAGCAAACAGGGAACTAAGGCTCCTTCCTTCTTGTGTGTAT
>NW_015218317.1:0-1368 GCF_001447785.1 Gekko japonicus | reverse complement strand
AATTCCAACAAGACTCCAGTTGGCTGATCCTGGATCCTAATAAATGAATTGATTGATAGATAAAATCCCATGAGGAGCAGAGCCATCTCTTTTTAGTGAACACCTAAAATTTTGTTAACATCCAGCCTGATGAAAAACTCTGGTGAGTTCAAAACTTTGTCCAGTTTTGTGTGCCAATTCAGTTGGTCCTAATAAAACATATTACACAGATTCTGAGGCATTAATATACAGCTTTTTCTACTTCAATCGTTCATGGCTTGCTTTTTCACTTCAGGGTAAAAGGGGACATAGGACACAACATACTGTAAATAACGAAAGAGAAACTGCCACGTTCCAGTGAAACTCCCTGCAACAGATGGGATTGTCTTGATTTTTAATATCTCCTAAAATGTGACCCTACAAATGAAATACCAGGGAGCTGCAAATGGTAAACATAACTGAGCCACACAGCATAGAAGAACATCTATAAGAAAATTTGCTGACCTGTAACAAGTGCGTAGTCACCAGAATTGTCTGCTATAGGTTCACACACTGTTACTACTCCTGTGTCTCTCTCATCTCCCCACAAGCAACACTTCAATATACAGTGAGTTCTCATCAGCCATGCCCTGTTGACCATTAGAGAAGCCTGTTGCTGCTGTAGGAAACACTGGACAGTGGGAAGCCAGTTTTTCTAGAACGATTGCTAACTATATGCTCTAATTCTTCATGCTAAGACTGCAAATGTTCTTTCCCCTCATAACACAATAACCACATAAAATCTACCTGGTATTTGAGAATAATTTGCAGGTTTGAAGATAGGATTTGCAGACAGGTTTAACTCCAAAATCCCCTATTTTAGTAATTTAAGTTAATCACCATCTTCCCTACTCATCAACTTTCTAATCAGTGTTGAATCTCCCCTGCAACATTTGTTCAGAGGAATCTAGATAAATGAATTAAACCAACAACGAATTCACAGCAGGATTATGAACAAATCACTTCTTCCTGGATAGCGGGTGCTATGTCATATTACAGATGCATGATATCTTCTAAGACTTCTACACCCATCTATTTGTGGTAAATATTGTACATGTAAACCAGAGATAGAAAGCAATAATCTGGCACTGATAACTCAACTACATATCATATTAGGTAATTTCCATTTTTAAAAATTAGTGTGCTAAACACCCCATCTCTTGAAAGTCAAATGGTTGGGATTACACATAGAGACCATATTTAGTGATGTGACATCACCAGGCCATCTATTGACCCCCCCCCTATTTATTTATTAATTCAGTTAGATTTTGAACCACTACCACCAACCAAACAGGCAGGGCTCAGGGTAGTGTACAACATAATAAATTCATCTATATAATTCTCAACAGT
>NW_015218316.1:0-1368 GCF_001447785.1 Gekko japonicus | reverse complement strand
AAATGACAGAAAACCTTGAATTTCCCCCTGAGTGCTACATTTGCACTAGTTGTGATCCAGCACTGGTAACACTTTGGATTGAATTCTATTATTCTGTTCTATTAATGAAGAGCCTTCGTCTTGGGAAACATGCTTCTTTCACCAGAAGCTCCTTGCACTGGTGGTAGAGGCCTCCATTAGTCGAATGGAAGCATAAGCTCAAAGCCCTACATCTCCATAGTCAATGACTGAGCAGATGTGCATTCACAGGCTAGAGGAACTTATAAAACTTAGAAAGAAGCAAAAGCTGCTTATAACATGCCAGCATAGCCCTGGGGCAAATGATACACTATCATGTACATATGGCAGATGTTTGGACCAATGTGGGTACTAAAGGCATCACTCTTTTCCATAGACATCGCCAGCCCAGGCAAGAGCTTTTGGATGCCCATCATAAACGAGAATGGCCCTTCTTTTCCGATGATCCTTCTTGTGATAAAGAAAATAATGGAGAGTGTAGCATTGTATTAAAGTACAACCATTTCACAAACAAGATACCTCCTCTGAGTATCTCCATGGGATCTCCATGGGAATACCTATTGTGCATACAAAACACCCACAGCTGAACCAAGGAAAAGTTTCACAGTTTCAACATGGAGTGGGAGGAATTGAACAAGGCAAAGTACAGTTAGGTGTACAGCAGAAAAAGATGCAACCGTGCCCCCATTCCCCCTCCTGTTTCCCCAAAGAAATTCAACTGTTGGTTCAAAAGAAGAAGAAGAAACCCTCCCAGGATTGCTGTTACACATCTGCAAAATTATTGTCAGTTCCAGGTTCCCAGTCTGGTCTTGAACCAAATTGGCCTGAGCTTTCCTAGCAAGGGGCTTAGCCTTGCCAAACCAACTGAGGTGACCTCACATTCATGGGATTTCATAGAGCAAGAAATGGCACATTTATTCATTTTCAGTAACTACTTAAATGACACTGGGGGAGAAGAGAATATTTCAGGATGCTGCTTGTAAATGAAAATTGGTTGGAGAAACTGGGACAAGAATGAAATAATTTAAAAATGAAGCACAGAAACATTCTACAATATCCACCACGGGGGATATTTTGGTCAAGAGATTTCCTCATCAGTAGGTCTCAGTTGTGTCTTCCTTGTCAGACACTCTTTAAAATCTTGGACTTCATCAGAGCAGCAAGCATCAAAACTTAGCAACAGATGCTTTCTAAAAATACAACTTTAAAGTGAAGTGGCTGGAAATGATAAGTAATAGGAAAGTGATTTTTAAATAAACTTTAAAATAAAATGAGACAATCACCACAAAATGATGATGGTCTCCATTTCTTTAGGTCTGTAATATACCCTGAACTCATGTCCCCCCCCCC
>NW_015218315.1:0-1368 GCF_001447785.1 Gekko japonicus | reverse complement strand
TAGCCTTTCCCACCTGTCCGCAGATTTCTGTTCACACGGATGGCGGTCGTACCTTCCAGCTCGTGAAACTTTAGGAAAACAGAATACGACCTATTTTGTAAATAATTTCACAGATAAGGTAAGATAGGGTAGACTGAAATGACGGGCAGGAGCAAGCTGTCTGTGTTGTGAACCCCCAAAGAGGAATAATGATAGTTTATGGGTCAGAAGGAAGCAGAATATGGTTCCACAGTAGATACCCATGTTCCTTCCCCTGGTTCTGTGTCTACAACCCCCCTTCGGCTTTGTTGCGTGTACATTTGGGGGGTCATGCTGTAAGTTAATAGGTATTTCGTGAGGGGTTTTCTCGGGGTCACCTTAGGACACCCATGGAAGGTCGAGTGTAGCTGTGAGAGTGCAAAGAGCTGTCTGGAGACCTCCTTTCACTGCTGGAGTTAATCAGTGAGCCGAGCATCCAGCTAAATCCACCAGCTCGTTGGGGGATGTTTTCCTCAGTCGTCTCGAGCAGGTTGCGTCTGTGACTTCTGCCAAGGGTCGATTTGAATGCCTGTCTCGAGCAGGCTGCTGCCAAAGCACACGCGCACGTTCAGTACCCGGCGGCGGGGCACTGGAACAACAGGCGGGGACAGCTGGGTCAGGTTTTGGTGTGGGCTGAAGAGACACATGGGGTGGGGGGAAGATGCCCGCAGTCAACTTTCCAGACACCAAAGAAGCATCTCACGGAGAGCGATTGCTTCTCCGTAGCAAGGGACTGTTGCAAGCCAGTTCACTCAGCGAATGCCTGGCTTTGGAATGCTCGTCTGCTTTGGACTGCGAAATGCCTGGAGCCTCCCAAATCCCTCTGTTTACTCCTTGTGAGCGTCGGGCAGAGTAATCATGGGAAGGCTGGAGAAAATTGGGAGAATCTCTCTGAAGAGACAGATTGTAAGATGGAATCGCTATCATTTGAGACAGTGGCTATGCCTCTGTTTGTCTCCTTTGAGCTCGGTCATGATCTACGGACCCATCTCGTTTTTTTTAGCAATTATACTCCAGGCTGGCATACATCTACGGGTCTCCGTGGTGATCTCCAGCCACTGATTTCCATAGCTTTGCGCCTTTATCTTCTTGCTGATATCTCCCTGTTCATCTCGTATCTTAAACTGGTTTGGCAGGCACTCCCCCTCCTTGGTCTCCAGACCATAGTCTATTGTGCATGGGGGTGGGCAATCCACAGTTTAGCCCAGTCTTTCCAAGATTCTGTCTTTTAAACTCCTCCGTCATTAAAAGCTCAGCAGTCGAGATCCTTCCTTGTAAGCAGAAGGTCTCCAGCATCTCCAGCTGGATGATCTTGAGTAGCAGGAACTGGGATTGTGGAAAGCTGTTGAC
>NW_015218314.1:0-1368 GCF_001447785.1 Gekko japonicus | reverse complement strand
GAGTACCCCCAGATGATCATGTTAGTGTGAACAGGGGCAATGCACATACAAACAACCTTGGTACATGTAAATGTGAATCCTGAAAAATCCAATGGTCACTTTCTGCATACCAGAGTTGTATACATGTGGTGAATAAGCACATTCTCCCTGTTCGCACAACACATGACCACAATATCAAGCAAGTTTGGGTACGTGCAATTATAATGTCTGAAGAGGGCTACAGCCTGCAACTTTCTTGATAAAGAATCTGGATCTAATCGAGTACTTTTTCTTTCATCATTTAGTGTGACATAGGCCTACTTCTGTAATGTAGGAATGAAAAATATGAATAAGAAATTAGAGAATTAAGAGCTGTGCTGAAGCTTAATGAATGTAAAATCAGTGATACTTATCAGCTGGTTATTCTAAGGTCTGGTTGGTCATTTTCCTATTATCCAAGTCATTTCTACATTTCTTGCCTGATTTTGCTATATTAAAAGTCCTGCTGGGTTGATATATACAGCACCACTTAATTTGTCTCTGGCTATTCTTAGTTCTGGCAGAAAATAAACAATAGAGTGCCAGATCCAAACCAGCCTTTGAACAAAGAGAAAGCACTTCTGTTTGTGCAAGGCACGCGGGGTGTGTGTGTGTATCCGGCTTCTGTGAATTTCTCCTTGGGTTGCAGACCTTTGCATTGTAGCACATGCTGTTGCTGAAAGTCCACAAACACAGGAGCAGTCTCTTGGGCATCTTAAGGGGTGATAGGAAGTAGGGAGACATGAAAGAGCTGTTCTTTGGACAGAGCTCCACTCATAATTCATAGTATCCAGGAAACCAATGAAGAGTCTGACAGTGAAATCTGATTTTAGTAAGCTGGTTGAGAGCCAAACTACACATGACATGACAACTGTAGGGGCTTAGGTAGGTTCTGCCTTCTACGGAGGGAAGGGCCAGCAGTTGTGGCATTGCCCCAGAGAGCTGATAAGTCATACCTTCCTTCTCTTTTTTCTAAAAAATTAATAGCTTTGGGGGGGGGGAGCCCCAACCGCAAAAAGACTCCATTTTTTTCTTACATTTGGTTCCTACTAGAATTACAAGGGTGTTCATTTTTATTCGGCTATACCCGTGCTGAGACAGAATGTCTAGTTCTGTGTATATTCTTTTGCTCTAGTATATTTGGATGCACAACTCTACCCAATACTCTTTACTGGTGAGGAATCTGGCAACAGCATCCTGAACCAACTGAAGTTTCTAAACAGTCTTCAGAGAGAGCTTTGCGTAGCGCATTTTGCAGTTATTTAACCTAGATGTGATGAGCATGAATAATTGTGGGGAGATCTTGCTTTCCAATTATGCATATTGTAGAAGAAGAAGAGTTGGTTTTTA
>NW_015218313.1:0-1368 GCF_001447785.1 Gekko japonicus | reverse complement strand
TTAGATTCTGAGATCTGACAAGATTGGGCCAGCATGGGCCATCCAGGTCAGGGTACCATCCTACTTAGCATGGCCATATTTGGACTTCCTTTTCCTCTTACATGCTCATTTGTGTGCACTCACCCAAGAATCTGCTCTCTTGATCCAATTCTACTGAAACATGAAATCAGGCCACTACGAAAATTTCCCATTGACATTTAGGCACTTAAAAAATTATGTATTAGACTCGTCAGCCCCATCCAATGTTGTAGTTGGTACTGCATGTGAGCATCCTCCCCCAACACTGCAAAATTGGCTTCTATCACTGGACCCCCTCTTTATTACCTTGGACTTAAGTTTCTCAGCTGGATACTCAACTTCATAGTTGGTTTTGGTTCTGGTTTTTCTTCTGCCCCTGGAATTTCCATCTCAGACCAGCTTCTCCATCTCCTGCCCCAGATCACTGTGCATCAGTCACGCTCCTCAGGAGAAGCAACATATGATTTTATTTTTCCCTTTATTTCCCCTTAGACTCCCTATTTGCAGCAATTTTGTAGGATTGCAATACTGTCTTGCAACATTATTTTTACACTTTGCTCTCCCTTGCATTTAATTTTTCTAGCACTGAACCTGGCTGGGGCATCAAGATTTTGTTAGTTGAGATTCTCTGCTTTGTCTTTCTAAAGGTATTGTTCCAGGAAGGGAGCCATGTATATAAGACACAGAAACAGTCCCAAATAATTACCCCATAACAGGGGTATGGTTTTAAATGTGTAAAGTGCCCTGCATGAGACAGGCCTGACATGAGGTGGCTTGGGCAACAGGAGCATTGTGAAGAAAGTCATCCAGTGCTAGAGCTCAAAGGCTCATTGGTTTTGGTAAAACTTTTGCATAATTAGCACAGTCCACGAAGAGCAATCCTGTGGCTACGTTTAACCATGATGGGGTGGGGAAAGAAAAAAAAATATGAGTCTGTGTGGCGTTCTGTGCAGACAATGTCTCATTCAGATCCAATCACCTCACCAACATGTAGGGCATTAGCATGATAACCTCCATCGTTCAAGCAAGTGCTTCTCTGGCATGCTAATGTTCCAAGCTGAGGACCTGGTTTTGAGAGAGGCCAGCTGCATGGAAAGCTGCACAAGTAAGTTTTCCTTATATGCCTAGTGCCACGTGCAAATTGGGCCCGTGACTCTGTGAAGAGCTCTGATGCAGTGAGCAACACAAAGGACACTTGAGGGGGAATGTCTTCCCATCAGCAATCTTCCTAGTTACCCTACCCCCACTTCATCAGGACACCAGTCTCACCCCTAAGCCATGTTGAACACAGACATGAAGTTGCCATATACTGAGTCAGATCCTGTCCTAACCAGTATGGCGGATTGCTCT
>NW_015218312.1:0-1368 GCF_001447785.1 Gekko japonicus | reverse complement strand
AGGATTTTCCCAACCCAGAGTTGGCAACCTCAATTTTAGTTCTACCACACAACTATAAATATTACTGAATATCAGCTACAACACTAATAACTGAGGCAAGAGCAGTTTTGCCAGAAAGTCAGTGTCATATGGTGATTAGAATATTGGATTTGGACTGGGAAGACCTGTGTTTGAATGTTTACTTGGACAAACAAACTCAATGGATAATCACTCTCCATGAGTCTAATCTATATCACAAGCTTCCAATGCATGGGGAGGATCATCTATATATGCCACTCTTTGCTCTTTTTAGAAGCATTCTCATGACTCCTGAAGATCAGAGTTGAAACCTTCTGCTTTAACCATCAATCAAGCATCAGTTTACTTCTGTCAGCCTAGGCCTTGTGCACCATTATAGTATACCAGAGCTACATGTTACCTTTTTCTCTCTCTTCATCTCAATATTATCTAAGTTTAATAATACCTGCAACTAAGGGCTATGCAATATAATCAAGAGTTCAATCAAAATAATACAATATAGACACAACACAAGCGTACCACTGAAGACCAACACTGCATAATTTAATAAAAAGTATGTAAAGCAAGCAATCTCTTTTTTCTGTTACATACTGCACATCACTGTGCACTAATACTCATCCTTTCAGAAAGTGGGAACAGAAATAGAGAATACAGCATCACAAACCCACCTACAGTACAGTGAATTCGTCATCCGTTTTGCTCTCAGTTTATTTCTAATCTGTACTGTGTTTGCCACTGCCCTTTAATCACCGGCAGAATTCATATTCTTTCTTTACTTTGTTCTTGTGAAGACCATTTTTGAATGATTCCACCTGTTACCAGCTGCCATTGATCTTTCTGGAATGAGAAATGGTTGGTGCTGCAGTTGTTCTGCCTGTACTGTTGGGATCTTTGCTGTTTTCTCTCTTTCAGCTGAAAACAGCACTCTTTAAATACCTTTCCTAGTTTATTTGTCATGGCTTTCCCCTTACCCATTAACAGACCTTTAAATAGTCAATAGGATTCTGACTGGCATTTCCTTTCATGCTGTTATCTAATCAGCTTTCATTCACAATTTCAGACCTTACAAAAAAGTCTGAAGAGTCTCCTAAGTAAGGAAAATAGGGGTATAATTTTGCACATGCCACAAATTGTAAGAAACTTATCCAGTGCTGGTTTTTATCTATCACAGTAGCATTTGTAGGAACAGTTGTCAAGGAATACACCATTGGCTCCCCTGTGGTTTAAAGTTATTTATTCATAAACTATTCTAATACAAAGTGCAAGCAGGCCAGTTTAAGGATTGATGGGCCCAAGCTAAACCCTATTTGGAGGGCTCACTTGTCTTTAGCTTTAAGTCACATTTTTTTC
>NW_015218311.1:0-1368 GCF_001447785.1 Gekko japonicus | reverse complement strand
GCATAGCAATGCCTCTGGCCCAGCCCCCCTCCCCAGGAAATTGGAAAATCTGTACCCCTTAACCTATTTCTGCACTTGGGGTTTACCCTTGCCACAAAAGGTGTAGATAGTTAATAAAATGGCCCTCAGTTAAACCCAATCCCATGTCTGTCTCTTTCTTTCAACTGAGGAGGGGGTAATGGGCATGGCCAGGTGGTGTTTTTGCCCAGCAGGGCTTCTGATCAGCTGTTGGAGATGTGATTGGCTGTGCAGATTTTTAAAAAGTTGCTTTGGCAGCAGCTGCCAACATAGCACAAAGATCTTACCTCCAGTCATGCAGTGAAGATGTGTGTATGCATGATAATGTTTTTAAACAATATGATGATTTTAAATTTAAAAGACATTCTGTTAAACAGAACCTCTGCCTGAAATGTTGTTGAAGATTTACAATTACAAGTAGAGTTACACATGATCTCACTCCCTGACGTTTTTGGTTGGTTCTGCCTCTTTTGACAGTTATTTAGTGGTTGTGCCCACTATCCTGTATCAGAATTCCAAAGGTTCCTGCAGGGTCCAAAAGGCTCGAGACCCCTGAGCTTGGCAGTGTCTGTCTGTTGTAGAAAAAGAGGTAATTGAAAGACTAATGTTCAAATTTACATCTTACTAGAAATGTGGGATAGGAGACTACAGTTATGTAAATAGAAAGTGCTCAGACAAGAGCTTCTCACTCTTCAGCTTCCCCTAGAAGCTCCCGGTTCATAACAAAAACCCTTAGCCACAGTTTGGGTAGGACTACTGTAAGTAAAATGCACCAAGGATCGGTGGTGGTAGGATTGCAGCAAACAAGACAAATCAGGTCAACCCACCATCTTTTTTATTTCCATGAATGGAGCAAGGTATACTCTCACTAACATGGAACAAAAGAATTTTAATACAGAATTTTCAAGATTCTTTCACTAGCTCTGTCTCAACAAACATACAGCGCAGTCATAAATCCATATATTTAATTTATCTTATGTAAATTATAATACCCACCTAAAATGCTTGAATCGCTGCATGTTCCATTGAACAATGACTTTCCTTCTGGACACACACAAGCTGCCCCTGAAGGATTGAGTAAACACAGGAACTCACAGGTGAACTCCAAGCAAGGGTTGTGTGCTGTTTGGAGAGAGGAACAAATGTTTTTTTCTTTCTTTCTGAAAAATGAATTAAAACAGTTGTGCAACCAAGAGGCTGTACAGCCCCTAGCTGCCAAACAACGCCTGTGTCAATTTGAATGTGGCTGCAACATCCAGTCAGCCTGGACAGAGAGCTGATACAATGCTGAGGGAAGAACTGGTAGTGTGCAGTAGAAAAGAGCAAGACCAATTTCCCACAGCTGCTGCT
>NW_015218310.1:0-1696 GCF_001447785.1 Gekko japonicus | reverse complement strand
CCCTACAAGCAGAATTGGGTCAATCATCTATGGAGGCTAAAGCCTGGCAACAGGCCTTCAGTTCGTACCTTAAAGTGCTCTACAGTAACTCCAGATACCTATCATTATTAAAAGCAAATTTTCATAAATCCTCTTTGTTCAAGATTCTTGACACAACTCTATCATATTGACTAAATCCTGACACTATTCATGGCCTGGAACCCACAGCTGTTAAATCCTATATCATGAAGAATATCCAAGGAAAGGATTATTTGAACACATGGTCTCTCAGCCCCACCTACGCAATGTTCCCTCTAAGCTGTGGAGTCTTGTGAGCAAAAAATCTACTTTGTGAGCTACTGGCATTAAAGTTGTGAGTGAGCGATTTGGCTGCCGCATAAATTAGTTTGCTCTGGAGCCATCCTTCCTGAGCTGAGACAAAAATATGTGAGCTGGAGGCTAAAAAACTGTGAGCTAGCTCACACTAACTCAGCTTAGAGGGAACACTGCTCACAGGGTGTCTGTTGTGGGGAGGGGAAGGGAAAGGAGTTTGTAAGCCACTCTGAGACTCCTTCGGGTAGTGAAGGGAGGGATATAAATCTAATTTCTTCTTCTTCTTCTTGTGCCCGCAGGGTTTGCTCTTCTGTATTTATTGGTATTTCTCCACCAAAACTGCTGCCTTCCTATGCTTTTTATCTAACTATCCCAAATTACTTTAGAGCTTTCTTATTAGTTCATTTGAATGCACAGCCCACTCTTGTTATGAAGGGAAGGTTAGGAAAGATTCCTTACTCAGACTGCATTTGTGATTGTTCTCAGGGGAAAATTGATACTTTAATACATATTTTGTTGGAGTGTCCCCTTTATATTAATCTTAGAAATAGGCTTTTCCCACAGAACCTAGATCTTTGTCATCTTTGTCTCATCACAAACTAGTTTTTCTCCTTTTATCTGACAGATTTCCAAACTTTACCCTTGCTGTTGCGAGATTTTTCCATTGGTTGTGTGTTGTGTCCACATGATGCTACTTAATAGATGAGTTTTTGACTGCTCAAGACTTTTAGTCAAGGAGCTTTAATTAGATTAAAGAAAAGGAAAGGTCAAGTAAGAGTGGAATCAGTGAGGCATGGTGCCCCCTACTCCTAGCCCAGCCAGCCTCACCAGAAGGATATCATAGTTGATGGTATCCAAAGGTACTGAGATGCCCGGGAAAAGCATTAGAAATGCACTCCCCCATCACTTTCCTGGTGAAGGTCAACTGTCAGGGTGACAAAGGCCATTTTTGTCCAAAGCCAGGCCTGAATCCAGAATGAATGAGATCTAGATAATCCATCTCCTCCAAGACTGCCTGAAGCTGTGTAGCCACCACCCACTTGAGCACCTTGCCCAAGAGTTGAATATTAGCCACTGGTAATAGTTGTTTAGGTCATCTAAGTCCAAGGATGCCTCTTTTAAAGTGGTGGGAAATACTCTCCCACAGAGAGGTATTTTTAACCTCCTGAATCCAGTCAACCAACCTATCTCTGGCATGATAAGATTAGCCACAAGGGGTAAGGGGCAAGACTAAACGTGGTAGGCCACACACTTGGAAGCATCTTGTCCACTTCATCAGGCCTCACCAACTCAGGCCTCAGTGGGAAAGGTGGGGTATAAATCAAATTAATTAATCAATCAAATCAACTGAAAGTCATCCATCCTTGCCAACAGACTTAAGAAG
>NW_015218309.1:0-1368 GCF_001447785.1 Gekko japonicus | reverse complement strand
TGTGTCTGAAAGGAACTTCCTCGTAATTTTAGATTCAGAGCAGGACCACATCATGCCAACCCCTCTCATGATATCTTACTGGTCTACCATTCTATTCAGTATTTAAGGGTTTTGGAAACACGTTGTTTAAATTAAAGATATTACCGTCACCAATTTCTTCTTAATCCAAAATTCTTGTTGGAATACTGTACCTTTGTCCTCCAAAAATAATTACTAAATTTCTGCTAGCTGCTGCCAAACTGCTGCTGACTGGCTCAGTAGCGGAAGCCAACACTGCTCTTTCCTTTAAACACTGGCTTGTGAGATACTTGGATAAAGCAGTTCTGTACACAGACCAAATAGTATAATCCAGACTTTAATCTACTTCACCAGTGAAGCCTAAGTGGCTAAATTCTAACTTGCCCCCATAACAATAAAGCCTTCAATGAACCCAGAGCCTTTAATCCCACTCAGAAATGGCCATTCCCTTACCCATTCTCATACAGCCAAAAAGATAGCTGTTCAGGTACTGATTACCCAAGGGATAAACTATCCCCCAAAGAAAAAGAGTTGGATCCAACAAATCTTGAACAGAATTAGTTCAAACAATCTGTCTCTCCTCTTTGTCAGATATCTTAATAAGGAAGTTTTGACTCTTGAAAGTTCATACCCCGGCTCTTGGGGCCTGAGGAACCTCAGGGAGGCAGCTGGGATGTGGAGGTTGCAGCTTGTTGCTAAACTTCCTAAGGTGCACTCTTATCTCTCATATAAAAAGCTGACCTTGCTTGGTCGCTATGCAATCTCAACTGAACAAAATCAAAATATGCCTTCCAAAGAGATCAAAGGACATGTGGAATTCAAAGTTTTGACCAGGCTATCACTTACAGATTCATAATATCAGCAAAAACTACCCAGTCCTCAGCACACTTGGAAGCCTACTTGCCACCCTGTTCACATTAAGTAAAAAAAACCCCAAACATAAAATGACAAGTACCTGCAACTCCAACATGACTTGAACAAGTTTAGAACAGTAAGAAGGTGGAAGTTCGCATCGTTTGTGCAGAATTGTTTCCAGCTCTGAACTTGGTAATTCATCAAAATGCAGCTCTACAAATCTATTTCTGAAGGCTCTGGACAATACCTAAAACATGAACAAAGAAGAATAACTGATTCTCAAATGCTACACCCTCATTGCAATACAGAACGTGACAAAGCTGGTCTACTATCTGCATAGCAGAACTCTATTACAGGTGGAATGGCATGTTTTTTGTTTGTTTCAAAGTGTTCTCCTTGAAATGTTTGCCCCAGGAAAACCGATGCATTCAAGTGTATTACAAATACGCACAACACTGTTCAGGATATAAATAGATACTTAAACAGATACTTAAA
>NW_015218308.1:0-1369 GCF_001447785.1 Gekko japonicus | reverse complement strand
TTTTTTTTTTTTACTGACTAGGTTCTAAGCAGTTGCTTCTAAGGAGTAACATGAATGAATGATCATGCATCAGAACAGCTGAGAAACAATTTGGGTTGGATCCAGCCAGGTTTCCTGCTAATGAAAAAGGAAATCACCAAAAAGCTATTGTGGGAATCATGGGAACTTCATGCATACAAGCTGTTTGGGATAGTATCTATAAGTAAGGAGGGGAATTAGATGAGATGGAAGGGAAAAGCTAGCTGGATCGAAGCCTTTTGTTGTAATATATTTTTACTATTGTTTGGTTTGTGTTTTCTCCATTCTTTTAGTTTGTAGCATAGCCTTACTTCTGTTTCCAATACCAAACTTTTTATAATTTGGAGACAGGATTTTTTTTTCTGCACTAAAAATTGTCAATCAGCTCCTGAAACAGTAGAAATCAACTATGGGATAGCCTGCTTAATATTGCTACCCAATATCCTGTCCTCACATTTGCCCAGTCAGGAGCTGGATGATGCTTTCTGGGCAATGAGAATGTGTCTTTCAATAGTAGCCCAGAATGCATCTGGGTTTCTGGTGCATCTTTACTTCCTCTGTGAGAAAGATGCTCATATAGCAGTGATGATTCGGGTGGTGGTGGGGAGTGATCAATGCTGCTGAAAGGAGCACAGAATGCAAGATGCATCCAACTTGATGGTTTAATTTTTCAAGCCTCACTTCAGTCAGTGTCTCGGAACGTCAGCACGCTCCAGCACAGTTTGAGAACCACTGCCTTAGGGGAGTATCAAGAGTCTATGATAACATTTGAGGACTCTTTTGGTGCACAACCTGAAGCAGAGTTACGTGGGATTGTATCCAGACTAAAATTTCCACAAGCACAAGAGTTTTCCATGGCCACCTCCTCTCCCCTTCAGCAGCCCTAAATGCCCCGCCCCATTTTATTCCTGAGGATCCCCTCTCCTCCAACAATAGGATTGGGGAGGCACTTCAGTCTGTCATGGGATGGGGAAGGCAGAAAAATCTTGATCCATTAATGGAAATCTTTACATTCATGGAAATGTGTAGTTTGGATCCAAGCCCTCGGCTTCAATAGACTTAGAAGGGTGTAACTACGCTTAAGACAGCACTGGTTTATAGTACCGTCTTCTGTATAGATGTCTTGCTTTGAAGCCTGGTGACTAGCAGGCTAATGGTGGAGGAAAAGGCATCATTTGTGTGTCAAGTTTCAGTATCCCAGTGACAGTATCTTAAAATGCTGTGTCTGTCAACATCCTGTGGCAATAACATTCAGCCTTTCCTACTCCAAATAGTAGCTTAATACATTGCATTCCAGGCTCCAGTGGTAACTTTTTCCTTTTTTCCACCTTAAGGAATGGGGGGGGGGGGG
>NW_015218307.1:0-1368 GCF_001447785.1 Gekko japonicus | reverse complement strand
AAGAAACCAGTTTCACACTATCTTCCAAGGAACACCTGCCTGTCTGCCATAGAATATCTATATGTTTCAAGGGATTCTGAGACACATTCTAAGCTAAATAATTCTGTCTGACCTTCTAACTAGATTGTCAGACATCTTATCTAATTAATTATCTTCTCCTTAAGCAACCTTTCCATGAGCCTCACAAGAGGCACCACTGTTACAAGGCAAGGGAAATATATGTATATAGTTTTCGGGGGGCACCCTCTGTATCATCACATTTCTCACCTGAAGCATTAAGTAAGAGAAAGAGAGAAACATGGCTCAGCATTATTTAATAGTCTGAAAGCTCTATTAATTCCCCTATCATGTTCCATCTCTTTTGTACATTTGCGTGTGAGTGCATGTGCCTGTGTACGGGGCGTGGAAATGATGGGCAGCCTCACAATGTGAGACGGGTAAATAATACTGCATTTTCTGACAAGCCGATTGTCTCCGAAAAATGAGTAACTATTAAAATCTGTTATGATGAAATTTCATTGAGGACAAAGTGCCCCGCTAATGCAATAATTTTAAAGCAATGGTTCTTCCATCTGGTAAATGGAATTCATAGTCTTTGGATTCAAACTGTTTTAATGACAGAGCAATTGTCTAGGAAAATGCACTCGTAAAAAGTTCCATTTTCTCTCAAGCAAGGCTAGTTGAAATTTTGCACTTGAACAGAATCCTCTTATCTGAAATTAGTTCATTGATTTGCATACATTCCGACCTCAGATGGAAAGGAGATTTTAAAGTGAAAACACCATCTGCATTTATCTTTAATGACAAGCCACAGAGTGGCCAGCGAATCTCGTTTTCAATAACTGCTTGCAAAACGGTTTACAAGTCATCATAATCATTACTTATGAACCTACAAAGCTAATATTGGAAAAGCCAACTGTAGTTCAGTTTGGCCAAAAACAGAGGTGCGCCATCTCCTTTGTAATTAATGATTTTCCAAATAATATTCTCTCTCCAGTCATCTTCAGAGTACAGTCATTGATGATTATCTCAGCGCAGTCGCTCGACACGCAGGTTGCTCTTATGCTCAGCAGATGAGTGAAGCAGAAACAATTGGAAATTGCTTTCATCTTTGGGAGGGTAACCTGAATTATGTGCAATCACAAAACTTCAGTGGGACAGATGCTGAGAAATAATGAACATCTACAGCTTTGAATGAAGTCACTGGGAAGGGAGCTTGATCAAGCCTTTGAAATCGACACTGATGTTGAGCTGGCCTTCTTCAGTACTTCCAAGAGAGCAAGCACACATATACAGCAGCTATAGAACTCCACTATATTGTCCCATTTGGAAAGGGGGGGGAATGTTAGAGAATAAGCCTGATATTTG
>NW_015218306.1:0-1369 GCF_001447785.1 Gekko japonicus | reverse complement strand
CCTTTCGCGCGGCAAATTCTCCGTGTGACATGGGCCCAAGTGACTTATATTAGTTGAAAACATCGTTTGGGGCAGCAGTAGGAGAGGGTCCATTCCTGATAGAAGACATTGCTGCCTTTTCAGATCCAAAACCCCCAGAGAAGGAAAAGAGAATGCCTGTCCAGGTTCAAGCATTTACATCGGAAGGATTTACCCTGGGCAGAGGCTAGGAGGCTTTTGCAGCTGCAATGGGAGGGGAGGGGATCCCACCTGGGCTGCAGCAAAGACCAGAGCTGCAAGAAAGAGAAGGACCCGGCCCCAGGAAATGGCTCCAGTTTTTAGGGTGGGCATTGAAAGCAGTGCCTTTTAGGAGCTTAAGGCTCAGGTAGGGTGGACCCTGGGCACAAGAGGAGGAGCGATTCTTGACAGGGCAAGTGAATGCTTCTCCATCTCTGTTAATTTCTTGCTGCGAGAGCCTTGGCTGGATGGAGAAGCATCCACCACCACCCCAAGCCTGCAATACCCTCCTCACTCACGGAGCTCTACTGTAAAGCTCCCTGGGAGTCACTTGCTCAGTTCTCTACCCATTGCCTGGTTGTTTTGAGAAGGGAGGAAAGAATAACACATCCATGTGCACCTTCCTCTTGACGGAAGGGTGGGATATATATTTGAAGACTGATAGTAAAAAATATAAGAGCCAAAAAGCAATATAAGATACAATCGCATATTTAATTCCCAAATATGGCCACATCATATGGATCAAAAGATCTGCAAGGGAGGCACCCAGGTTTACAGCAAAACACAAAAACTTAAAATAAAAATAAAAAAACACCCCAACACAGAGAAGGTTAAAGAGCAAAGTCTGTACATAGGCAGACATACAAAAGGGTTCCAGTGGCATCTGAGGTTGTTGTAGCAAGATAAGGTACCAGACAGTCATACCAAGGTGGAGGCCAGGGGAGGGGTGGAACGGACTGGACAGGACCAAACCAGAAACAGAAAGAAATAGCAGCAGGAGGTAGGGGAGAAGGAAATGGGCCAAGTGGCACTGAACAAATGGGAGAGGAGGAAGCAGATGCAGGTATAGATGGAAGACGCAGTGGGAAAGGAACCAAGTGCTAACTAGGAGATGGATGTGGATGGGCAGGGTGGAGACGAAGACAGTGATAAAGGAATGAGGGAATGGCAAATGCCTCAGTGAGGAGACAGGAGAGGATGAGGGGTAGTGGAGCAGTCTGGAAGAGGAAATGGGATTCCCTCTCCATCATGAGTCCTCACAGATTTAAAATACAAAATGAAAAATACCAACTGTCCAGCCAAATTAAATACTGCTTTGTAGAATGAAAAAATATGGAAAGGAGAGGCACTTAACCTTTTGCCCATTTGTTGT
>NW_015218305.1:0-1369 GCF_001447785.1 Gekko japonicus | reverse complement strand
TCTGGCTATGAAAGCCTTTGACAACATATTAAAAGTCCTGCTTGTTTGTTTTCCTCGCCTCGGGTTCCCTAATTGTAAAACGAGAGTCAGACTGAAACGTGTTTGGAGTTGTGTTGCAAGGGACAGCCCGTCGAAGACGGGAAGTGCATGTGGTCATATCGTAATGCTTCACTTGCATCATTTGAGCCAGACGACCATAGCTGTGTGTGTGTCTGTGTGGCTTTTGACAGATGTCCTGCAGAACGTCTTGAAGACTGAACATGTTTAAAGCTGCCTTTGTGGCTACTATGAAACTGGATGATTGCGTATAGGGGACGGACGAGCAAGAAGCAGAGAGACGACAATTGCTTTGTGCACGGACAGGCTTTTGCTATTGTGTTTCTGACGTGCCGCGTGACAAGCATAGTGGGGAATCGTGTGCTGCAACGGTGCCTTTCTTGTGCTGTGTGTTTTGCAAAGATTCCCTTGGACTGTACAGCAAACAAGCGTGCCTTTGTCTGCCTCTTCTAATACTTCCCCAGTCAACTATATCCAGGACTCCCTAGGAAGTCCGCTTGACACTTTCACAACCGTTGCTCAGTATAACAAGAGCAATATCAAGGTCCAGTTTGGAGGAGGCGGGCACTGACATCTAGGAGATGTTGAATGGAAGCAGCTCCCGTCTCTCAGTGTCTTCTCCGGCTTGAAGCCACAATCCCTATTAAGGAGGTTGTGTGTTATGAAACCAAGAACAGATTGCTTGCCTGTGTTCTCTTGCTGGGTTCCCATGAATTGTAGGCTCTTTATTGAACTTGCTAATATGGCAATTTGGAAGATGGTGCTTGGTTAGTGTTTCTCGTTCCCCTCCCTGCCTCTTCCTCAATGGCCTGCACCTGTATTGAGCTCCTAGGATGTATGCTATACAGTCGAATGCCATAATTATCCAGCGTAGGATAGATTCTAGCGAATGGGCTCTTAAAAGGTCCTTTGTATACATTGATTTTTCTTTTGGTGACTAAGCGAGTGGCGTTCACTTCAGGTTGTTGCTTGTCGTTCCTGTAAAGTGTGTGCTTTTTGATTGATTGTCCGAGGTTGCTTTTCCTTCCGTGTACTAAAGCAAATTACTATTGATGCGATATTCAAGAAGCTGCTATCCTCTAGGAGACAGAGAATAATTCTGCAAATGGTCCCAAAGTTTTATCTTCAGGGTTTCAAATTGCTCAAGGACTTTTTTCTTGTTTTCCCTTTGCAAAAAAGGTTTTCTGTCGGTTTCTGCTTCTGGATGGGAGACTTAAACGTTGCCCCTTCCTACCTATCATAAACTGTTGCGAGTAAAAATAAAATGTTCCTGAGCTAGGAGGGCAAAGGTGGGTGCATAAGGCATAAAGAG
>NW_015218304.1:0-1369 GCF_001447785.1 Gekko japonicus | reverse complement strand
ACTCAGCTTAGAGTGAACACTGGCTGCAAGCCTTCCGTGTGCTCACATTTATGATTTGTTTGCAGTTTAAATTGAGCCGGATATTGAGTGATGGTGCCTGTACTGTGGGTGGTGGTTATTCTCGCAGGCAGCTGCCTGCCAGTTGCTGTTCCTTAGGACTGGCAGAAGTTGGTGAGAATTATAGTTTTTCCCCCCTTCTGATTCGGTTCTCGAGACTACAGAAACTCAGATTTCCACTGAAGGCAGCAGGAACTCATGCTGGGGAAGTCTGGGAAAAGTAATTTACAGGCAAGAGACTCCTCAGTTGGAGACTTCCTCCTTCTTAAAGAGCCAGCTTCAGATTTCTGGGCAAACCCCAGCTGCACACCCTGTGTACAGTATTACCAGTTGTTCATGTTGTCTATTGCCCTGTATGCTCAACAGAACAGCTGCCGTAGGGTCCTGCCAGGTCTCTCTAATTTACACAAGTAAAAGACAATAACATGAAGAGGTCAGCATTAAGCCAACAGAAGAATTAAGCATAAGCATGAAAGCATTTTATAAAACCCTGGCAGCCATCTTAAGTCAGCTTCTGATGGAGCAGTAAGTGGTTAAAGCAATTGTGTTCTTAGCGTGCCTGCGCATCTCTGCTGGTCCGGTCTAATGAATAAAGACCTCACAGATGGAAAGCAGCTCCAAATAAGTATCATTAATGTGGACTAACAATCATCAGACCTTGGAAGCTAAGCAGGGTCAGCCCTGGTTTGCACTTGGAGAGGAGACCACCGAGGAAGTCCAAGGTTGCTAGGCAGAGGCAGGCGATGGCAAATCACCTCGGTTTGTATCTTGCCGTGAAAATCACACGGGGGTCACTATAAATTGGCTATGACTTAACAGCAAAAAAAAAAAAAAGATGCTGGAGAAAGGCATCCCGTTTGTAATACTAATGATTATGCATAGTAAAATCTCAGCCTATGGAGCTTTTATTTGCATAACGACGAGACTGAGTTTCAAAAGTTGTCAAATCCTGTTTGAGCATCCCTGTTTCGGTTTGGTTTCGCACTTGTGAGAAACAGACCTCCCTGTCTTACTGCATCAGTTTCTTTCTTCGTGCCAGTTTCCCCCTCAGCAACCCCCCCATTGAGTACAAATGGCCCAGAAATGGTACAGACATAGCATTCAAGAGGGATAAAAATGGCATGTAAACATTGTATAAATGGCTTAAAACTAAGTATCACCAATAATGAGGGAAAAGAGCACCCCAAAAGTAGGGGTATTGGTGAATTAAATCAGAAAAAAAACAAAAATGGCCACATTGGTTTACCCCTATTTGCAGATTTTGTTAGCATCACTAGAGATTTAACATGGTGGCACAGTCAGTGTTGGACAA
>NW_015218303.1:0-1370 GCF_001447785.1 Gekko japonicus | reverse complement strand
GGGAAACCTTTACCTTTACTTAACTTTCACCAGATCATGCCTGTAGTGTGTCATTTAAACAGCAATCCAAGGTAGAAGGCTGACAAATGCAGGTGTATTCTTCGATAACTACAGTGGTCATGTTCATACAAGGCTTATGCAGGAATTAGAGCTCAGACATCTATCCAGTTGGCATTGTACAACGCCCCAGAAGAATAATGCACAGCAGTGTATCCCAAAATTCTATTCTGCAGGCATAAAATTAAGAAATCATAACTTCTAACTCTACTGCTTTCCTATTAATCTCGAGAAACTTACCTATGTGAAGTGGAAAACATTTTTGGTAAATCGCTTTGATTCAGTCTCAGTTACAGACCAGGTGAACTTCACCCAGAATAGAGATTGGATCAGTGGGATTTGTCAAAGGATGCCGGCCTCCAAGTGGGACCTGCAGATCTCTTGGAATCACAGCTCCTCTCCAGACTACAGAGATCAGTTCCCCATGGAGAAAATGGATGTTTTGGACGGTTGACTCTATGGCATTGAACCCCATTGAGGTTCCTGTCCTCCCCCGGCTCCACGCCAAAATCTCCAGGACTTTACCAACCTGGATCTGGCAACCCTACTGCCTGTCCCCAGCTGGTGGCCAGGGGGGGACCTGACAACCCTAGATTTGCCAAACATACGTTCTTCTATCTGTAGGTCGTCCTGACAATTTTACCAGGAAAGAGCTGGAGTTAGCAGGATATAAGATCTTCGGCACAATTAACCTTCAGATGACACTCCCCCCCCCTCCAGATATAAAGGACTGTAGACATGCTCTACAGTGTAACGTGTAGCTGTGTCAAAAGAGAGCCTAAAGCGTTACCATCCTGTAAGGAGCATTTTTGCCATGCGATAATCGCTGAGACCTTCACCCCTTAAAATAAATGTTTGCTTTTATACCCGCCGTCTCTCCAGCGATTGCTTCTGTGCAGCCACGAAAGTAATAGCAACGGGAGAGCATTATGATATTGACCGTGCAGACAATGTGGGTGCTAACTTTGATGAGCCAGCTGTGATGACCTAGCAGAAAATGCCTTCCTATGTAAACTGCAGGCCTGCAGCACTAACTGGAAACTGTGCACATGAACTGCCTCCCTTAGTTTCCTACTGCTAAAAATATACTTTTAAGCTATGTCGGTGCACGGGGGGGGGGCACCACCCCTCATCCACAGCTTTTTCTTTTTTGCAGTCAAGTCACAGCTGACGTATGGTAATTCTGTATGGTTTTCAAGGCAAAGAGATGTTCAGAGATGGTTTGCCATTGCCTTCCTCTACACAGCAACCCTGATCTTCCTTGGTGGTTCCCCCATCCAAATACTGGCTAGGGCCAATCCTGCTTAGCTTCC
>NW_015218302.1:0-1369 GCF_001447785.1 Gekko japonicus | reverse complement strand
TGCTACAAAAAGAGCCCTGCGTGCAGTGTATATACAACAACTGAGTCCTGATGTTTGGTTGTATCATTTTGAGATGAATACTCAAAGTTGCTTGTAGTCCAAATTATGTTCATCTCACATGGCTAGTCCAAAATGAATTAACTCAGAGAAAGTACCAATGGGAATTTCTGCCTTAATTTAGAGACCCTGCATTTAGTACCAAAATGCAGGATTTCATCCAGGTTTCTGACTTCTGCAAGCTGGAGGATTTTGGGGGTGCAAAAAAGATGTTTCCAGTAACTCTGAAGAGACAAGACACATCCCTGAAATAATCATATTGTTTATTGATCAAAACTGGAGGTGATAGGGGTTTGGCAGTCAACACAGGATTAGCATGCCAACCTTTATGTTCTAGAGTGCTTGTGTCTTGACAATTTTGTAGTAGACAGCATACTAACAGGTAAAACTCCATTGTATCCCCATACTGCATGTCTTATATCTGGCATGCATCCTAGAAAGTTATAGGAGTACTGAAGGACAAAGATGGCAGATAGAGACACAAATCTGGCTCCTTACTAGCCTCTGCTTCCACAGTAGGACTATCTGCTAGTCTGTGTGGCAAGGTTGCCTCAATGGTTGTTGAAGGGCCTCCTGGTTGCCTGTAGCAAAGACAGAAAGACATTGGACTGCCTCAAGTGACTTAGTATTCTGCTTTATGTGCTCTGGTCCTGCAAGGATGAGTTAGTCAAGTCAAGCAGGGTCTCAGGAGAGGGATTCTACAATTTCAGTAATGTCAAGCAAATGTGGCATCTGAGAAATATTAGGAATCATGCCTAACACAGATTATCATCCTCTATAATATCTAGTTAACTTTATCTTGCATCACTGGCCCTTTCCCTAGTTTCTTTAGTGGCAGTCAGAGCAGAGACAGTGCAATGCCTTCTGGGCAGAAGTTAAACTACATTTTACAGAACTAGAGGAGAAAAAATGGTCATTCTGAGCAAAATCTCAGTTTTTTTTAAAAAAATGTGTATTTTCAACCCTAGACAGTATGAGGAGAAGACAGAACTAATGAGCATAAGAAATATTTATTAACATACTGTTTTAAAATTGTCTGTTTAAAAATGACTTGGTTGACAGATTGTCAGCAGTAAAAAAACAAAAAACAAAAATCCAAAACAGTTTTTGATATGTGCACCCTTTCTTCCACATATGCACATGGTTGTTTATAATGCAACCTTAGGCACAATGCCAGTGACACGGTGCATAAATTAAGGACAGAATTTGAAGCAGATTGAAGCATTATATGTTATTCTTTCAACTCTTGGAATCATCTTAATTTTAAAGGGGGGGAAAACTGTATTTTTCTGTATCAGAATTTTTCTGAAAG
>NW_015218301.1:0-1370 GCF_001447785.1 Gekko japonicus | reverse complement strand
CACACAAATAAAGGGAAGTAATCAAAACTGGTGCCAAGACCAAATGGTATGAGCCTGGGTTGTTTGATTCAGAATTTGTGAATGTGGCAGCAAATCCAGGCTCTTTGAATGTTCATTCAACACAACACTCATTGGATTGGTCACAAGAGTAGAAATGAGCACCTGCAAAAGAACACATATTAGAAAAAGCTCAATGTCTTCTTTTAGAGCACAAAGATAAGCAGAACAGCACTCCTTGCTCCAATGGAGAATTTGAACCTGGATTCCACTCTCATTTCTTCCCTTCATAATCTATTTCCCACCTCCCCCAAAACAAGACTGATGTACACATACATGTCTGCTTTGTTTCCCATGATTTAGTATTGGCAGCATGAAGTTCTTGCTTGGTGTTACTTAGAGATCAGTCTAATTGTTAACATGAAGCTCCATCCATGTAAACAGTATGCATCATTCATAATAATGAGTAATTATTCAAAATAATTCATAATAATGCCTTTTAATTAAACAGTGTCATCGACAAATAAAAAGGAAATTGTTTCTATTGTGATCTCAATCTGAAGAAGTGCAAACTTTCATTATAACAAATTAGAAAACTGTATAGATCATATAGAGTATCTCCTTAAATCCCATCATGGCTGCTGGCCCAACATGCATTGCCGAGATTTCAGCCATTCATAAATACTTGATAACACTGCAACATCTCAATCTCCTTTCAATGAGGTATGCCAAACGTGTTTTGTTTTTGTTTTATAAACACATACAACACTGATATTGCTGAATATCATCTGTCATGTGTTTTAGGAATTCCTGTTGACTTTGCATACACCACAGGACATTCAAGCAGTAAACAGTATGTGTGTAATTGTCAAATTCTTATAAAGCATCCCTACTATATTCACTTGCTGCACCTTATATAAGTGTTGGGCAATTTTCACCATATGAAAATTATCTTTTTGTCTATATGGAACAAATACACTAATGCACTAATTCCCATGGTGACAGCTGTAGGTCTCCATGCAGCAGCCATAACACATGAAATGGTTCTTCGTTGACTAGATTTGGAAACCAATTGATTGGATTCAATCAGTAAATTTTTAACAAAATTATTTTCTGATTAAAGCCAGCCTCTAAGGCATGCAACCTCAGTGAAATAAAAGGATCGATATACTTATCAATGTATATTTAGGATCTACTCAGAGTTCCTCTAATCTTACAACACTGGCAAAGAAGTGGTATGACTTGTGAGGTAAATCTGGTGCACAGATGACCAGCAGTGAACTCACTATTCACCCACTCACATTTAGCCATCCAGCTAATTGTTGATGTATTTTTGTTTTGGAAAAGTCTTGCTACATTCAGTGACTTTTACT
>NW_015218300.1:0-1370 GCF_001447785.1 Gekko japonicus | reverse complement strand
ACAAATCTATAGAAAGGTTATTTTATATGTTGCTTCAAAAGGCCTCGAGGTGGCTAACATTAATTAAACCCCATAAAATGCAACAAATGCAATACAATAATATCAATGTGTTTTTTTAAAAAAACAGCATAAATAACAATCACAAATCCATAAGAGCAGCAAATGCCAATAAATCAGCACATAAGTCTAGAATAAAATTCACCTTCCCCAAATGATTGCTCTACACACGCACACAAATATACAAATTTTTGAGCAGGTCTTCCAAATCATAATAAGGAGGATATTTTACCAGAGAAGCACAGCTCAGAAAGCCGTATCATTTCTGCCAACCAAGTTTCCGACCTAACATCAGATAATGATGGCACTAATGTTCCCAAATACTGTCTCAGCAAATGCCAGGAGATCTGGGGGGACAGTTCCTGGAGAAGGAAGAGCTTAGGGAGGATGGGATGTAACTTCCAAGTCGTGCTCAAGGCTGCATCCCCTAGTCTACAGACACTAGGGGAAATTCATAATGTGTTGCTATGTGGAGGCCAATTCCCCCCACCAGGACTTAATTCATCAAGGTCAGAAAATTGAGGCTTTGGAGAGATAATTTCCCACCCTAGGCAGGTAAGTGGGAGGCCTATTTGTCTCCCATAGCAATGTCCCATCAGATGACCAAAGAGTACAGGAATTTCAAATGAGGAGTACAGTTTAAAATATCTTGGATCTAAACTATTTCAGGATTTTAAATGTTAAGATCAATACTCTGAATTGTGTCTGGAACTGGCAGTCAATGTGAATCTCACACAACAGGTTTTATATACTGCTCCTGGCTGGTTCCTGCCTATATGAAGTTTGCCACATCATGAATAAATGAAAGTTTTCACCCAGTATTCAAAGGCAGCCCTGGGTATAGCATGTTTCACTATTCTAACACATAAGAGACTGAACTATATAAGACACTAGCCAAATCACCTCTCTCCACGAACAGCCACAGCTGATACATCACCTGGACTTCCAGGAGTAGTGCCAGATCCAGGACAGCATCCAGTCTGCACAACTGCCCCTTCAGATTGCAGCACAACCCCAAGCCTTATGCCTTATACAAGAACCTATCAATGGGATTGCATAATATTAACATTTTGCTTGGACTGAGCTTCAGTTTACCCATCCTCAGTCAGTCTGCCACTGATTCTTATCACTCATTCAAGGCCTCCAGCCTCTAACCTAACTTGTTGGCCCAGAATTATATCATAGTAGAGCTGAGGGATTCAGAAAAACAGGGTTAAATTTCTGCATCTACCTCTCAGTGAAGATTATCCAGCAGAGTAACTTAGGCAATTTCCATCACCAAGCAGGCCTGAAAGCAGTTTGCAAGGATATAG
>NW_015218299.1:0-1370 GCF_001447785.1 Gekko japonicus | reverse complement strand
TTAAATGATTGTAACCGGATTATTAGGTTGTTAGTTTTGAAGGCAAAAGAAGACCAAATTTCTTTCCAATTATCTTGATTTAGTTTTATTGTGGTTTCTTTATTCCATAAATTTTGTACTGATGATACCTGATTCCAGTCACTTTCATTTAACATTTTATAGATTAATGAAATAGATCCACTCATGGATTTAGTAGGTTTACATAGGTGTTTTTCAAAGTATGTCAATGGTCTGTCCAAGAAATTAGTTTTATTTAATTCCATAAACATATGATTTATTTGTTGATATTCATACCAGTTTATTTTAAATTTGAATTTCTGTTCTAGTTGTGTTTGGGATCCTAATTTCTTGTTTACCACTAAGTCCTTTAATCTATAGAGTTTATGATTTCTAAATTCTAGGTATCTATTTTGTTGCCTGCCTGGGGTAAACCAATTCTGTCCTAGAAATGCTGAAAGGGGAGAAACACCTGGTGCTACATTTTTCCTATATCTATCCCAAATACTTAATGTAAAATTTAAAAATTTATTGTCTTTTGATAGTTTATTCCTTTCTATTGGTTTATTCCACAGAGCTTCGTGTAGAGTATCAGGGAATAAAGATTCTGCTTCAATAAGTACCCATGTTTTGTCACAATCTGAGTTAGCATAATAAAAAATGTATTTTAATTGTGAAGCTATAAAATATTTATATAACTGGGGTAGACCCAATCCCCCCTGTACAATTGGCTTGTATAATAATGAGTATTTAACTCTAGGCTTCTTATTGTCCCAAAGACATTTTAATAGAGAACTATTCCATTTTTTAAATTCTATATACGGTATATTTACTGGTATATTTTGAAATAAAAATAAAAATTTGGGTAACAATATTGTTTTAAATAAATCTACTTTTTCCAATAACGTAAAGTTCAATTTTTGCCAATCCATCAGTGTTTTATTGAAAATTTTGGTTAAAGGGTCATAATTGCTGGCTACCAAATTTTTTAAATCCAAAGGAATGTTTATGCCCAGATGTCTCCAATTTTTTGTAATCCATCTAAATGGATAGTTAGCTGTTATTGTATTTTGTTCCATTTGAGATATTACAATTGGATATAAATCAGATTTTTTATAGTTGATTGAAAAACCGGATACTAAACTAAATTTCTCAATATTATCCATCAGATATTTTATAGAGGTAGTAGGATTGCTTAGGTAAAAGATAGCGTCGTCTGCGAATAGGCTCATTTTACATTGTTCTTTTTTTAGTTGTATTCCTTTAACGTTTGGGTCTGATCTAATCGCTGCAGCTAAGGGTTCCAAAGAAATTGCAAATAAAATTGGGGATAATGGGCACCCCTGTGTTTGTATCTTTTATAAAGTTTATCT
>NW_015218298.1:0-1371 GCF_001447785.1 Gekko japonicus | reverse complement strand
GACGTGACAATTAATGAATCTGGCAGCAGTTTCTGGGATCACACTGACCCGGGAGAGGGAGCCTCCAGGATAATAAAAAACACAACCTAGTAATAGTTCATCCGTTTTATTTGTCCTTGCTCTTTCAGGCTGAGGGTCAGGTTGCATTGATTAAAACAGCAGCTTGCTTATGAGAACTGGCACCTACATTTATAGACAGCACTAAACCATTCCCATTCCTATTTATAGCACTAGCACTGAGGTGAACAACCTAGTGCCCTGGGCAATACTTGAATATTGCAAAGGCGCTAACATTTAGCATGTTGGGAAGGGACCTTTTTGCTATGCCATATATTTTGACAGAAGCAGGCTTCGTGCCAATTGTTCTGCAAAGCGACTTGGCTGTAAAGAAGCTCCACTTCTACATCTCCCATGATTTCATAGGGTTTTAGTTGTTCTCCAGTGCTATGTTGATTATGCCTCGCTGCATAATAATCCACCTGGTTTTTCATAACCAAGTTATGTATTTCCCCCTTCAGAGAGCCTATGTCCTGGTCTTCCGTTTTTGTTTTGTTTCAGTCTGCTTTCAGACCCATTGGATAATGCACTTTCAATGCACTTTGGAGACAATTTGCACCTGGATTTTCCTTAAGTTGGTTTTGCAAAGGAATACAGGACCGTCAAGCTCACAATTAGAATGCTAATGAGTGCGGGCCCATGAGACTCACAGTGGGAATCCTATCTCCCCTCCTTACATTATTGCTGGGCCCACCATAGCCAGCACTAGGCCTGCTGCGGCTCCCGGTCTCCCACACAGCAACCACTGCTGGGCCTGCCATGGCTCCTGTGTGCCAATGCAGCTGCCAGTGGGCCTGCTGCCATCTCCTGGGCTCCAATGCAGCTGCCACTGGGCCTGTCTCAGTTTCTGGGCTCCACCGTAGCTAGCAACCATTGTGCCAGAAGTAGGGGCATTCTCTGCACTTGCACAGAGAATGGTCTATTATTTAGGGGGCAACTGAAACCCCCAATGTAAATTTCCCCCCAGATTTTTCTTCAAACCTGGGGAGTTCCCTAAGTTTCTAGAACTGTTTAGTGTCCATTTGGCCCTCATCTGCGGATTTAGATATCCGCAGATGGGTACAATGCATAGCTATTAAAGTATATCGATAATAAATCATCGAGCACTTTCAGTGCCCAGAGGCACTTCACACCCATTTTCTTAATGCAGTCTTAAACAACAACCCTGCAAGTAGGTCATTATTACCTTGATCCCATAATAATCTCCACAGTAAACTTTTGAGACCAGAAGACTTCTAGCAGATTTAAAAGGAGAACATAAGAGATTGGTGTCATATGTATATTGACAAGATAAAAGTAGAGACCTCCCAGCTT
>NW_015218297.1:0-1371 GCF_001447785.1 Gekko japonicus | reverse complement strand
TATCCAGGAGCTTTCGGTGGGTGGGAAGGAGATCCAGCACTGAAGGTGTTAATCGCCCTACACTGTCTCTCATCTGCATCTTAGAAGCCCTGCAATTAAAATTAGTACTTTTGTGCCTGGTCCCCCAGCTTGCTGCTATTCGAAAGCTCCTAACAGCATAGACTGGAGTTGCAGAAGTCCTTTTGAAAGTAAATAATTGAAAAACAAAAATTAAAGGGATTTTCAAAGATTGTTGAGCTTTCCTTTAGGACCAGAGCAAGCGCCCTCTCCTTCTGTCAAAGTACAAATTACCCCCATATGGTGATGTCCGTTCTCTCAGCTATAATTTATTCATTATGCAAAGTGTCGAATGCCAAATGGGGAAAGTGGAACAGCAGAACAATGAAGGCTTTGGAAGCTAATAAATGTCCAATCAATGAGAATCTAGTGTACTATAAGAGGCCTTTATGGGTATGTGTGCTCATATGTGATTTTGAACATCTCTTCCCATATATATGCTTTTCTATACTATACTGTATATATCTGGTATAAGCAAATATTACCTTTTCCCTTTCTACTTAAATCTGCTTCTATATCATTTCTCTGCTTTTCGCTTTTGGTTTTGTAAAGTCGTTTGTGTTGTGTAAGCCCAAGTTATGGGTTTTTATATGCAATTGCAACAGCACATATATGTGAAACATAGGACATTCGTGTGTACAATATACCTCGAATGTATAATTTAAAACTCAGTACAGGTTGGTTGAAAACCCTGGCACAAGAAAACAGGGGGAATGTGAAAATCATCACAAGTTTGAGTCACAAAGGGGGAATTTTGATTGAAACTACAGAGATAAGAAATTTGGGATCCTGGTAAACCAACAGAGAGAGACCCACAGAGAGAATTTGTATTAAAAATAAAAGAATACAATGATATGGATTTGGGCCACAAATGTATCTGGTTTGTCCTTGTCCCATTAACTGAGATAATCTCTGGAGGTCCTCTGTGAGCCCCCACTCTTGGAGGGGAGGGGAGTGACTATTACGGACAAGACTTTTTTTTGCAGTGGCACCTTCTATATGACATTATTTCCCCACAGCTATATGCCTGGTATCTACCTTCATTAGTTTCAACCAAGATCTTTTCTCCCAGACCTTAAGTGGATTGTTCGAGTTATTTTGTTAATGTTGCTTCAATATTTATTCTCTCTTAGGTTGGTTTTGTTTTGTTGTTGTACTGTTGTTGGGGTTTTTTTTCTGCTGCGGGGTTTTACTGTCAGCCTTCACTGGTTCTCCTGTTATCACATTGTCATTTTGTTGTATTTTGTTTTAATGACCCATTGTTGCTACTTCCTAAGCTTCAGCAAAAGAATGTGGGACAGTGCATTTTAAAAA
>NW_015218296.1:0-1371 GCF_001447785.1 Gekko japonicus | reverse complement strand
TCGGCTTTTATTTATAAGGGAGATTTGCAGAATCCAGGTTGGCTTTTCATGATATAGAACTGAATGCGGAATATGTGTTATTTGCCAAGGAATGGGGAGAAAAAGGAAAGAGAACACACAGCCCCAACTATAGTATGAGGGGGTTCTTCTGCTGATCGCCTTTAATGCTTCCGCATAAGCAAGAATTTTTTTAAAACCTCAGAACAAATAATAAGATCAGATGTTATAACGTGATCTTCTCATCAACTGCAAGCTTGGCCAAAGTGAGCTCTACCATAAAAAGTTCCAAAATAAATTACAGTGTTCTGTGTTTCCGTGTCTTATGTACATTGGCTAATTTTCAAGCCCAAGAGAGAAGAAAGATTTCTGCTTTTAAAATATTTTTAAAAATATGTTGAATATTCAGTTTCATAAACCTACATGTCTATTTTTGGGTTATGTTCTTTTCTTTGTAATCAAATGTCGGCATGTTCCCTGACAGGGTTTTTTTTAAAAAAACTTTTGCCAGTGCTGCTTTTATTCCATTCTATCATTTTTTACAAAAGCCTCCGTTTTGCAGATCTGTTTTCCTGCTTTCTAAGCACTCCTCGCAGAAGATACAAAAAGAAGGGTCAGAAATGCTAGTCTAAATAGCTCCAGCTGAATAATAGCAGTTGGTGGACAAAATATGCCTGAGGTTAAAAAAAGGACCTTTAAAACAGAAGTCTGCGACATATTAAAGATGCATTATTAGAGAGTTGGGGGCAGAGAGGGAGTGACGGTGGAACCTCTATGGATATAATTTAGCCCTCACAACAAGGTCAGACTGATTTAATCCCTCCTCGAAAGGTCAAGGAAAGGCCCGGCTGACCTAACCTCTGTGCTCTCCATCTGTCTGTTTCTGAAGCCAGACACTCTCAATAGGGGATTGTGTGTTCTTGACTGGCTGCAAACAAATTGAAGTAATCTCAGGTCTAGGGGGCCTTCGGAAAGTGTTTGCTAACGTTCTCACACCACCTCCGGAAGTAGCCATTCCCCCCTCTCGGAACACTGCAGTATCAAAGCCAGAATCATAAAATGTGTCGTGGTTTCTTAACGTCCCAAGCAATGGAGGTGCATTGAACTTTACAAGCGCACCATCAAAGCCACTGACTGCATTCCTCAAACCAGGCCACTCTGTTTCTTTGAGTCTTGTTGGTTTCAGCATATCAGTAGAACTATCTGAGCATCAAGTTCATAGGCAACCTCTTAGACCAAGTAGGTTTCAAGGGCACCATTTGTTTCTTCCCAAGCAAGTGTTTAGTCCTCACCACCAACAAAAACAAAGCTTAACTATTTGTAAGTGCATGTGTTCTTTATGTCCTCCTGGCCTTTGTCTTCCACCCCCCCCCC
>NW_015218295.1:0-1371 GCF_001447785.1 Gekko japonicus | reverse complement strand
AGAGTGCTGTTCCTTCCTCCTTTGCCACTCAACTAGAGTTTGCCTACTGTCATCTTTAGTCTTACTAGCAATCTTCTCTTCAGTAGACTTTGTGATGAATGTAATAAAGATCAGCATTCTCCTGATTATACTCAGGAGAAGTTTTGGATAATGCTTAAGTTTTTAATGCTTCATACAGAACTATAAACCATTGGGAAAGGTTACAGGCTCATTCCAGCTAGGACAAAATAGGCTCTCCTATCCTGCTGTCACATTTAAAATAAGTCTAGGCCTCATGGTCAGAAAAATATTCTGGAAAAGCTGAAGGCTAATGGGAAAATGACTTTTGTCAGGCAAGGGTAGGGTTTTTAGTGGAAGTGGTTATCTCCCCACATATATTTTGTCCATGTATCTTGGGGTTTTTTTGTTTTTGTTTTTTTGCCTTCTTTCTCCAGAGCCAAAGTGTTCCAGACTAAATCCATGTAAAATAAGCACACATTTCAGCAGGTTTACAACAAATACATTCAACTTTTTGGGGAGTAAAACTGTTCCTTCATGCACAGCTTGGCATTTTTTTGGCACAGTATGTTGAGACTTGCCTGTCCTAAAGAGCCATCAAGCAAGTAACTACTATGTGCATATCAAGGGAATTGCTTCATGGTTGTTGAACCAGCTGAACTGGTTCCTTTGCACTGTCAGAATGATACAAAGAAGCTGGTTAATGAAGTCAAATATGGTGAATATTTCTTCATTCTTACCTATCCAGTTAACTAGATGATAGTGTTGCAAAAGTAAAGCACCTACGTTGGGCCAAAAGCAGTTCTGTGTTCTGTTCCGTGTAGTGCTGTGTAAACGGCCAAGTCCTCCATCTGTATATCTGCAGTTCAGAACCTGCATTGCTTTATTTGAACCCTTAAAAAAGAGGAAACAGAAATTAACAAGAATCTGTTTTTTTCATTACTGTACTTTAGATTAGCACTGAAGCTATAGATTTGATTCTTTCAACTTGTGTTTCATGAACACCTTTAGAAACAGAAGTAAAGAATTTAAGGCTAATGGTCTGGTGACATCACTGGATTTAAGAAAAATGTGTTTAGGATTGCACTGTACAGCTGTGAAAGAGCAAGTAAATTCCATCTCATGAGCTGGTTTCTAAAAAGTTAGAACTGTTTTCTCACAAGGAATGGCTAGAGAATTTTAAGGTGATGGCCAGGTCTGCAGATGGTATTAGAAGGCTGAAGAGAACACTCCAGACTGCATTGTATACTGCATGGAACTAAGTTCACACAATCCCATTCCCATAAGAATTAAAAGCAATCAACATGTGCAGCAAAAACAAATTGTACTATTTTTCCTAGGGTTGTACTGTTAAGTTGGTTACTTAACAAAGAG
>NW_015218294.1:0-1371 GCF_001447785.1 Gekko japonicus | reverse complement strand
GCTATAGCTTTGACTTTGTAAATGGCTTATGTTAAAAATTTCGTGTTGTTTTGTTTTGTTTTGTTATTATCTGAATTACAAAGTTTGATTATATTTTGTGTGAAGCAGCATTTTATCACGACTTATGTTGATTTCTGTATTTAGCTTTTCCCATGATACTCTGTTGGTTGTACCCACCTAGAGGTTGGCATCCCTTTCAACAGGGATTTCCTCCCTCTCAAAAGCATTTACTTATTGCATGCAGTGCTCAACAAATGGAACTTAAGGCTGCAATGGTGTGCACATTTAATTTGGAGTCATTCCCACTGAGCTCAGTCATGGGTTCTACCTCTGAGGAAACATGCATAGAACCAGTCTGTATACTTCCATGATTAACTGAGTCTCTGTGCTTTAAAGATGAATTAGTATGACTCTGACAAAGAACGTGATCCTGAGATCTTTCAGTCCTAGCATCCACCTTCTGATAGAATTGACTCTTGTTTTACTGCTACCTTGTTGATCATACTAGTGCTGCACTCAGGCAGGCTTGGTCAGAATGGCAAAGGGCTATTAACTCAGGAATCCTTATTTTGGAAATAACGGTTGTGGAAGAGGGGCCGTGAGGGGAGGCATCAGAGACAGTGGATGCAAAAGAGGAAGGATAAACAGAGAATAAGTGGCAAAGCCTTGTAATTACCAAATCCCCGTCTGCCTTGGCACTGACAGCCTTGCATTGTTAATCAGAGTAATTAGGATTTAGTTGAGGCCTGACAAAAGTCCTGCACCTCATAAAGACCCCCAAAGCCATTCATTTTCTTCCCGGCAGCGGAGCAGTTTTCTATTGTGATTCATCCGTGGCCCAGTGGGAGGGCAAGTATCGAGTCCCAAGTGAATCAGTGTCTCTAAATCATTAGATTTGACAAACTGAAGTCTGACAAACTCTTTCTTTTTATTTAAAAAAGAGCCAAAGCTACAGATCATTAGGCAGCCTGAAATAGTCTGGGCCTGTTTCTCTGGGCATCTGTACAGAGAACAACACAGTTGGAAAGGAAACTTCAACTGCTCACGAGGCTGCAGCTGACTCAAAGTGTACGGCAAGCTAATAAAGCATGGTTGGGCTGATGGCTAAACATGCCTCAGATTCTTTACACTATGTGATCATTTTGGACTCCAGCAGACTCCAAAGTTGGCTTACTTCAGTCTGGACTGTCTGAAAAGGTACAGATGTGCAGCACTGAATGGTCAGATCCTGCCAGTTCATCTGAAGCTGGAGACCAACAGTTTTTTAGGAGAGCTGAAAGTGGCAAGATAGGGCAAACTGTGAAGTTCATACCCGCCCGCCCCCCAATCTATTCTGATCAAACAGGCTTGGAAGGCTTTTGAAGCACTACA
>NW_015218293.1:0-1719 GCF_001447785.1 Gekko japonicus | reverse complement strand
CTCCGTGTGACCGCAGCCTATGTGTAGTTTCTTTCTCTGATAAATATGGCTCCTTCTCAACAAATGTATGCTGTAAGGTGCCTATCCACACTTGTGTTATACAATTCATGTCCCCTCCTTGAGCTTTCCCTTGTTTCCTCTTCCCTCCTGCATTCAAGTAATATCTTTTAAGGCTTCAGTTTATAGTTGGCATCTTAACTGGCAATCTAACCACTTGTCCCGTTTTCTAGTTCTGCACCATCTCCTGTTTGAAGCATGAGAATCCCCTGCTGTCAAAAAAATGGCCTTTTAGGGCTTGACTACTGCCATGGAAGAATATCTTTCTTATCCCTCTGTAAATGTAAGAATGCCTCGGTCTCCCAGCAGCTAGTGCAGTCTGTTTTTCAGTAAGTGCATCAGTGAACGATGTTTAAACATCACAATTTTTTAAAAAAAGTGCTGGCAACGAAGAACCAGCTTATCATTTTGCAACTCTTAAGAAGCAGCCTGCAGCTATACAAATCTGGAAATAATATAAACGCGAGCCGCAGGACTGTTGCTTTGGTTTTCAAGAGGCTTACTTTAAAGCTGGTATGTAGGCTTGCTGAGAGACCAAGAGGTTGGCAAAGATGCGAGCGATTTATGGAATGCGTCTTTGGAGAGGATTAAAAGCAAAACATGCATGCCTATATATAAAACCAGCTCTGAGACAGGAATATAGCTTAAAAGGGTGAATGGGAGTGTTTAGTACATAAAGATTTTTAAAGCATAGAAACGTTTCAAAAGCCCCCGTCGGCCCACCCCCAACACTCTTATTCCAATAGGATTAAACTCAATCCCAGCTAGACAGACTAGAAAAAGCAATTCTCATATGAAATCCAGGAAAGGACAATTCAGAAGGTAAAGGGTAAAGTAAAGGTAAAGATTCCCTTGCTCGAAAGCCAGTCGAGTCCGACTCTAGGGTTGCGGTGCTCATCTCCATTTCAAAGCTGAAGAGCCAGCACTGTCCGAAGACATTTCCGTGGTCATGTGGCCGGCATGACTAAACACCAAGGCACACAGAACGTTGTTACCTTCCCACCGAAGTGGTACCTATTTATCTACTTGCAATGTCTTGCTTTTGAACTGCTAGGTTGGCAGGAGACGGGAGCTCACTCCATCATGCGGCAACTCGGGTCTTGAACTGCTGAACTAGTGACCTTCCACAGCCTGCAGTTCAGCGTCTTAACCACGTGAGCCACCGCAGCTCCTAGGTAAAGGGAGGGGCTACTTTAAGGCTCCCTCTAAGCTATAGAGTCTTGTAAGCAAAAATTCTACTTTGTGAGCTACTGGCATGAAAGTTGCGAGCAAGCGATTTGGCTACTGCATAAATTAGTTTGCTCTGGAGCCATCCTTCCTGAGCTAAGAAAAAAATGTGTGAGCTGGAGGCTAAAGATCTGTGAGCTGGGTCACACTAACTCAGCTTAGAGAGAACACTGGTTATGAATATATGCAAGTCCTTCTTGTGACCCACCCAAGGTCACTTCTGATCTGAAAAGTCTCCAAAGGGGCAGAATGTTCCTATGTTCTTTTTCTTTAATTCTGGGACGTTTTGGTTGGATCCAGCGAGCCATAAGCAGAAGATGCTATCAGTCTGCCCCTTGTCACCCAGCAGCCCCATCCAACCCCAGAAAAGTTCTCGCAATGTTGTTTAGGGTTGCCAGCTCCAGTTCAGTGGGGATGTGATGCTGTAGAGTCCAC
>NW_015218292.1:0-1371 GCF_001447785.1 Gekko japonicus | reverse complement strand
GAAAGGTGCCACTGGACTCAAACTTTCTTAGCCTGGTATTAATACTGTTGTTGAAGTGCCCTAAATTTTCATTGGTGTCATCTTTTTCCCTCCCCTGATTTCCTGTAAACAGCCCATCTCTCAGGATGTGGTCTGATTTGCTGCAGGGAATAGGGAACATTTATTTATAAATTAAAATGTTTATACCCTGCTTTTCCTCTTTGGCTTAAGGTGGCTTAGAAGTAGCTATTAAAACATTACAGGTTAAAACCAAATAAAAACCTGAATACCTCCTCTACCACCCAAAAAAGAGGTCTGCTGTTCATACCCCATCAAGAGACCACACAAACAAATGTTGCGGTGGTTCCTTGATAGTTTCAGGGGGGGGGGGCTTCCCTCACCTTGTCAGGGGGCCCATTTCACAATGGAGGGGGCTGCAGTGGAAACAGTTCAGGCTCTGGTTAATACCAAGAGGGGCCACCCCAAGTGAGGGAAGAGCCAGCAGGTGAAACCCCGAAGACCATATTTAGTGCATGGGAATATGTGGGATAAGATGGTCCTTCAGATATATGGACCACAGGCTGTGAAGTGCTTTAAAGATCATAACCAGCACCTTTAATTGAACTCTGAAATAAACTGGGAACCAAAGTAGCTGTTTTTAAACGGGCAAAATTGTAAAGAAGAAATTGTTTCCCATTTTTTCTAGTGAAAGTGCGAACAATAATAAATGAGTCTCTCCAGTTCTAATAGGTGCAATGTTAAAATAACAAAGATTTCCTTCTTAATTACCTATCATGAATCTTTGAAACTGGAAAACTCTTCCAGAGGCAGTGAAGGTTACTGAAGTGCTTAGCACATGTCAAGTAATGATAATGATGGGTCCTTTATCAGAGTAAGAATTCTAGAATCTTCCTTTCATCTTTGTTCTTCTGGCAGCTCCACATTTGGGACTGCGCACATGCTGGACTGCCTCTGGACAAAATTCCTAGCTGTAAAGCTCTGCAAGGACGCCCATTCCCTTTTGGCATACACACTTGTTTCCCGCCAAAAGCAACGTGCCAATTGGGAGCAGTGCCATCTTCCCCTCAGTTCTTCTTTCACTGTCAAGTTGAGAGGATTGTTCTTTCCTCACTCTGTGTCTTGCTTTGCCGCAGTAAGCTGCTGTGATTTCCATGGCTCAAAAATTGCTTTATAAGAAATGCCAGCAGTGCACATTTGTGCTGCAATCAGATGAGCATTGCCTTTGTGTTCTCTGTCTGGGGAAGTCCATTACGTATGGGCTTGCAGGCACTTCCAGCAGTTTACCCCCAAGGTGAAGAAGGACAAGGCCTCTCGGTGTAAGGCAGCCCTGTGGGAATTGGCCCTCTCTGTTTCCAAAAAAAGGCTGCAAAG
>NW_015218291.1:0-1372 GCF_001447785.1 Gekko japonicus | reverse complement strand
ATTAAATAAAACCAAATCCTCTTATTCTTTCCAAATGTTGCCAGTGAAGCGTGTTATGATCAAATGGAATTTGATGGAGCAGTCATCATCAGCAAATATTTAGTTTATTATTAATAATTTAATGGAAACTTCAGCAATGAAATTCATTATTTCATTCAGTAATGAAACGTCTTCAATCCCAGATAAACACGAAAAGACTACCTTAGAATATAAAAAGAACTACACATATTCTTTCACATTATTGTAAGCCCTAGTAATTAAACAGCTCAGAAATCAAAACCCAGACACTGCTTGGCATCAACATCACAGGCCAGATCCTACAGCTGCACTCCACTAGCAGAGGTGTTTTCCTTCAGTAAAAGGAACCTTTCCCTGACACAAGGTGCTCCTGGCCAGCTGAATGGATATACAGGACACAACCCATTTTTTATTACATGAACAAGATTAAAACAGCTTCTTATACATACCAGATGAGGTACAGGTACTTCTAATTGTGTGCCGGAAGGTGCCTGAATTGCTAGAAGTGTATCCCCTGATTATGGAGCAATTGTAACATTTTAGTTGCATGCATTTAACCATGTAAGATGTGCCAGAACATAATATCTACATAGCCTCATATCATGAGACTGAATTCCCATTCATTTTCCTTTGTCAGAAAAGTTCTATCACACAACAAAACAAAAACATGGACACTGTCTAGTCAATATTGCCCATAAATACAATGTATACTTTTACAAAGATAACTCCTATGTGATCTTAATTCTGGCATTTCATGTCTGTGATTTACCACCCCCAAGCCAGAGTTGCCATCTTCTTGGCTATGCTTTCTCACAGAGCAGTGGCTCTGGCCACCATATCTAGCTCTTCTGTTCAAAGGGGTGGTCTGATTTAAAACAAAGTAGAGCATGATGCGTCGGAGTAGAAGAAACTGGTCCTCCGCTAGAGTTTCTGAAGATCGTTTATGGCAAGGCAGGGGTCCTCCCATCTCTGAAAATGAATTCTGAAAGACAACTCGCTCAGATTCTGTTCCAATCACCAGCTGAGTGTTTAGAATACTGCTAATAACCACATAGCTATGGTGTCCTAGCAGCAAGCACAACTGGCTTTTCCCAAATAACATTTAGAATACACCAAGTTTTTCAATAACTTACCATTGAAGCAGTCACAAATATCTTCGTGAGTGATATATGAAAAAGTGGCCTGTGTCAAGGGCAAAATGGAAATCTTCAGGAGCATTTTTTACAAAGGGATTAGAAAAGTAATACAATGGAACAGCTCAGGAGGTTGCATCTATAAGGTTAACACTGCAGAGTGTTGCAGTGTTTATTGTATGTATCCCCTCTCTTCCTTTATTGCAACGTCCCCTACCTCC
>NW_015218290.1:0-1372 GCF_001447785.1 Gekko japonicus | reverse complement strand
AAAAAGCTGCATCGCGCTGCTAGCGCTGCCTAAATATCCGCACGATGGATACTTCGATAGCGGACGACGGGTTTTTGACAGCTCCCAATGCTGCGCTGGCCGGGAGGAGCACCGCGGAGCCGGCGGCGGTTAAACGGACGGCTCCGGAGTCAGAAGCAGGCCGCGATCAGGGCGCAGTAAAAAAGCGCGCCAAGGTGAAACGAACGGAGCCGAAAACGGCGGCGGCCATGTTGAAGCAGTACAATACTGATGCTTCGTCCACTGGGGATTGCCGTAAGTGCGTAACCCCACGCCCCGAGCCCAATCTGATTCATGGGCATGAAACCGGACCTGTCGTTACAAGGGGCCATTCTGAGGGGGAGAGTTCCAGTCTGCATCAACAAGCCGGTAATGTCACCGTACCCGGTTCCCCCCCCCTCTCTGCTAGAGCGATGGACTTTCTGAGACAGGCCATTAGGGAGGAAATAGCCCGCTCCCATGGGGATGAGAGGGAAAATCGCCCAAGATCCCCACCCCAATTTCAACACACCCTTATTTCTAATAATTCCTTACATGGAGCATGGCCCACAAAGGCGGCTCAAAAAGGTTACCCAAGCGGGGGTGCAAGGTTTAATCCCCTAGAGGACGACTACATGTCTCAGGGCTCCAGCGAACCAGAGGAAGGGGAGTTTTCCTCCTCTGAGGAGGATAAAGGAGACGGGAGGAAGCCAGTAAATTCAGAGCAGTCCTCTCGTTTTTTCAAAGGGGAGGATATACAGTACCTTCTCTCTAAGACACTTTCGGCCTTACATATTCAAAATGCCCAGTCCTCATCAGGGCAAGCTGAAGGGGGGACTGGCAGACAGAGGGATGAGGTCACTGATGAGTTTTTCCCACCTGTGGAGGACTCAGAACAAGCCTTCCCATTTCCAGAATTTTATGTGCGGAAAATTAAGGCAGAGTGGCTAAAGCCGATGGGAAATAGGACGCCTTCTAGTTTTTTGAGAAAATTGTACCCAACTTCATCTGCTGCTACTAGTCTTTTGCAGGTTCCAGTCGTTGACGCACCGGTGGCGGCACTACAATCGTCTGGCCTTGTCTCAGAAGAGGGTCATGGCACATTACGCAACAACCTGGATAGGCGGGCAGAGTTTGCCTTAAAGAAAGCACATGAGGCTAATGCTATGTCAATTAAGTCCTCGGCGGCAGCATCCACCGTGGCTCGGGCCTCCATCGTGTGGATGCGCAAATTGATACAACTGCTTCCAGAAAATAACCCCAGGTTAATGGAAGGAGCCACCAGGTTACTGACGGCCATATCATATATGGCTGATGCCACATTAGATTCCATGGTCTCTTCAGCCAAAGCTATTGCGTCTGACGCTGCGGTAAG
>NW_015218289.1:0-1372 GCF_001447785.1 Gekko japonicus | reverse complement strand
GACTGGGGAGACCTGGGCTCAAATACCCACTCAGCTGGGTGGCACTGGGAAAGTCTTATCCTCACAGGATTGATGATGATGATACAAGGAGGGACGGAATAACCACGGATGCCATGCCGAGGTCCTTAAAGGAAGGGCTGGGTATGATATATAAGAGCACGGCTAGCGTGACAGTCACTGAAAGGCTCCCCATGTCTTCCAAGCCTAGAAACAGATTACTATAAAATACTACCTTCCCCAACACATCTCTTTCTGACAGAGGCATAGTCTGCATCAATTGCATGTGTGCAATAGTTACACTTATTCCAGTACTCTATATGTACAGTAGAAAACCTTCGGGCTTGTCTGGAGATAGGAAAAATGCAAACAATTTTTAATTGATGCAATCATAAAATGCATTTCCTCTTCTCCGAGTACATTGTTCCTTATAAAGAAAAATCAGCTCCATAAATGTGAATTTTCTTGCACTACTCCTGTTGCCTTCATGCAGCTTAGGTTCTTAAAGTCATTTCTGTTCCAGGAAAAAAGTACAATGGTCAAGGTAGAATTTGCTAATCTTAAAAAAACTTATTGTAAATTCAAAATGGAATGTACTTCAGTATCCACTTTACGTGAACGTTTATTCCATCAGCTGTGCATCAGGTAGTTCCTTAGGATCAGGGAGAACACTTGTAACAGGATCATCAGAAATTAAATTATTAGGACGAGTACAACATTCTGAAAACCGTATGCAATCATTCTTAGAAGCAGGATTTAAAGCATTGGATCTCTCTACGTGGCTTTTGGGAAATCGCCCTGGAAAGGGCTGTTCAGTGTTTGGGTATGGAACAAATGATGTTTGATACATGGAACGATAGCTAGTACTGCTCAAAATGGGTTCATGGGCCAAAAAGGAGAAGTTCTGTGCATAGTGTTGGCAGGTCTCACGTTGAAATTTTCTTAGTCCTAGCCCCTAAAAAGAAGTGGGAAAAATATACTTTAGGAAGATTCTGTTGTTTAAAGTAGATAAAACCATTGTTTTTACTATGTTACAGAACCTGCAGAAAAGTGTGGGAAATCATATTGGTGATTGTCTATTTTAGAAGATTTTATTCTTAACCTATGAGCAGAAGAAGCAAAGATACCACTTCCTAATCTACCTGCAACAGAAGATGATACAACTGTAAAAATACACATCAGAGAGCCAAGAGAAATCTGGCATTCATTATGTCAATAATGACATAACAAATGCAACGGTTGAATCCAAATTAACATAAGCAGAGCAAACCTTGTGGAATGCGACTCTGCTGCCTTCCCCCTCCTGTAATCCTCCATAGGGATGTCCTGAAATGCTATTCCTGGAGGTCAAGAGACCTTCATGATTGGGGGGGGG
>NW_015218288.1:0-1373 GCF_001447785.1 Gekko japonicus | reverse complement strand
ACCTCTTTTTCAAAAAAAGAAAAGCCCTGGTATAAGGTATATTTGTACATAAGGGAGGAATTTTGCAATGTATTTTTGTTGAGAGAGAGGAGTATGGGGTGTGTGTGTGTGTTTTTGCACAGAAAGGAAGTTTCAGCATATGTGCTTGTGTGTATATTTATATATCTATCTATATACAGAGTGATATAATGTATCAGTGTACAAGTGCGTATATATGTAAACAGCCAAAGAAGGTATTATCTGATCCTGGAAAGGGTACAATATATGTGCAGTAGTATACACCACATGTACAGATGGATGTGCAGAGTGATTGGTGAAAGGCTACTGGAGGAGCTAATGGATTTTTGTTCTATGGGGAGGGGAATTGCAGTGCTTTAAGAAGGGGGAGTTTAGTATTTATACATGGAAAGAAAGATGTTGCTACGTGTATAGAGAAGTGAGAGAAAAGAAAGTACAGTCAATTTGTGTCAGCATGGGGACAGGCATTCATAGTTATCTCACTGGACAGTTTGAAGTCCCTTCCTTCAGTAGTGGCGATGCAGATAATTCTTGGCTGAACTATTCTCTGTAATAAATTGGCACGATCCTTCATTCTCTTTCTCTCTTGTACCTTAAAGAAAAATGAAATCCAGGGTATATTAACACTGTATGTGACAAAGGAAGACAGACCAGTGCATTTCTGCTGCTGCCTTGGGCAGATTCTCCTGCGTTCCAGAAAGGGGGTGGGGGAGAATGAAAGAGAGTTCCCAACGAGCCAACAGCTGTGGATGCTGTAACTGTGTCAGCAGCTGGAGCATTTCTTGCCTCACGTGCCACAGGGTAGACTCAAGAGAGTGGATCACTGTTCTTTGTTTTCCCCTCCTGTTTCATCCAGTTCAGTCACTTTCTCCACTCCTCCACTCGTCCCAGTTTTGAAATACTCCTCAGTACTTTCTCAAGCCACAGAATCACCTGTTATACCAACATTCTATATATAGGGCTGGATGTACTCTTCACTTTAAGTGGCCCATTAATTCTGCCTCAAGGACAGCTGAATTCTCCGATCTATGTATATTGTTCAGTTGTGTGTTTTGATGGATTCCCTCGGGGATTATTCTTGTGCATGTGTAGCAGAGAGGCCTCCTAGCACGTGGCTGGGCCTCTAGGCTCTGTTTATATGTAGTACTCCAGGTCAGACACTTATAGAACTCAGAGGCTGTTCTTCCAGCTTCCCAAACTGTTCAGAACACAAAATTGACAAAGAGGCAGATTACAGCAAGGCAGTTACATAAGACTGATTACTATCTCCTTCAGGGAAGTTGGCTTCAGACAGATACTTATTATTAGCCCTGATCCCTGATTTGTTATGCTCATTTGTCCTTTTGGTGTCATGG
>NW_015218287.1:0-1374 GCF_001447785.1 Gekko japonicus | reverse complement strand
TTCCAAAGAGGTTTCAATTGGTTGCTGCCTTAGCGACATAGCCTTCCTGTACTTCCCCACCCAGGCATCACCCACCAGCTGACTGTGGTCAACAAGTCTTTAGCGGGCCAACTGCTGCTGAAGAACTGATCAGTGGGTGCTATTTTAGCAGAGCTTCTTTCATCTGGCAAAGATGCAACACATCCAATTTTTTCTTACACACTTCCAAACAGCTTACCAAACAACCAGATCCCTGCTCCAACCAGCGAGCAAGATATGAGCCAAAGTGGCGGGTGATCGACCATAACTAGCTGCCATGTGTTTCACACATGTTACATCTGCCACTAAGTCTCTATAAATACACTGTGACAAATTCTGTTTTCATTTGTATTGGCATAAATCTAAAGTAACCACCAATGGAATCATGGATTTTGCACTACTAATTTAGAAACAAAGTATACATTTTAAAGTACTTTTGTATAAAATTCAGGGGGAAATTAATTGAAGGGTTTGCTATGATGAACAAAAACAGAATTCCTGGGAAACAGGCATCAATGTACACATCATACAGGTGCAGCATCACTCAAAAATCAAACATAGCAAGCCTGAACGGTCAAAGCATGAAATCTGGACTTTGCATTTTTAACTTCCTTTGAAAGCAAGGAAGATAAGACAGCAGAGAGTCAGCTAAAGTGTTTACCACAGAGGTCTACTATCTGCATCTCTGTACCCGGGGGAAGGAGAGATTGCACTGTGCATGGAAACCAGGGGTGTGCTTTGCTCCTACCCCACTAGCACTACTGATGTTAAGTAATGCAAATGTGTTGGCTATCTAGCAGTGTTTAATAAGAAATTGATTATGAAGTATTTTAATGATCACAGTGAACAATGGGTTAGATTCAAAACCTCATTTTGCTGTACCTCTCTCCCATTGCAGCCACTGCTGTTCCTGGGTATCCACTGATTTCTCCCTCCGCCCAGGCACAATAACTAAAAGTGGCAAATAATATAGGGAAGAATTCTATCTAGCAGAAGTAAAACCGTGCTAAATGAATGGGTACTTTCCTTCCTCTTCTCTACCACTGAAGACTGCTTCATCTCCACAATCATTCCCCTGGCAGAAGAAGTCAGTGGACAGTGGCACCTCAAAAGGGATGTGTGTGTCAAAGCTGGAATCTGCAGTAGGCAGGAGGGGAATCACCAAAACTCCCCTCCCCTCTTCTACAGGCAGAAGTGCCTTTTGCAAGCAGAAAAGGCCAGGATACAAGCCATAAGATTCAACATGAAATCTTAGCTCTCATTTTCTCCCATAACCATCGCTCTAGCTTATCCCTACTGCTCTTCACCTAAAGTTGCACAATATACAAAACTAGGAATAATGCTTGTTGTGGAAAT
>NW_015218286.1:0-1374 GCF_001447785.1 Gekko japonicus | reverse complement strand
ACAGTTATGCATCTCTAATTCATATTATGTGGGTGAGTACAGGAGACCATAATCTTAAATCACCTCTACCTCCCTTCCCCAACCCAGAGTCCTGAGAGGAAAGGACACCTTTATTTTTCCCACACAGGGTTAATGGTAGTGTGCAAATGAGCCCTGTAGTCAAAATGTCATAGCAGCAGAGGATCTGAAAAAGGGTAAGAAGCAAGGGAGTTAATGTGAATTCGGCAATAGGGCAAAGTAGCCATGGCAGTAGACCTTGTTCCTTTCAGTCATGGATAACTGAATAGCGCCCAATAAAATTTTTCCTTTAAGATGTTGAGAGAGAGAAAAAACCCAACCAGTCAGAAACCAGTAGAAATCATGGAGGGGTGTCCAGCATTTTGTACAAATTGCAGGTATATGATTGGTACAAAGAGTTAGTTCTCAGGGAACAGGTTCATGCCCTTGTGGCTAAGGTTGCCAACCTGGAGAGACCAAGAGAGGCACTGAGATGCATCAATAAGACTTTCACAGATCAGCTAGAAGTTCCCATATTGATAGCTCTTCACTGGTTCTGAAGAATGAGAGTATTGGGGCTAGGATGTCATATTCTCTCATGCCAAGGAAATATCGGGAGATTTGATCTTTAGGAATATAGATGGAACTGTGACAGGCTTCTTGACTGCATGGCGGCTTGCCTGCCAAGGGTAATAATTCATTGAACCTTTCTTCTCTTTGGCTTTTATCCTGGAATACCACGGTCAATCTGCAAATTAAAAAAAATTAATAAATGAAACTAAGTAGGAAGGAAACAAACAGCAACTATTAAACTGAAGTCTGTTTGAAGATGCCTACAGTTATAGCAAGGGGCTAGTATGAGAACCCTTACTATACTGCTGGGTTGGACCCTGACTGCTGCAAAGCTAGAGGGCAAGCAAGCCTCACTCCTTTTCTTCCTATCAAGTAAAATTGTAACAAAAAAAATCAAATGATAATCTGCCATTTAATGGCATCCTTGACCTTGTAGACTGTTAGATAATATTGGACAATGATTAAATAATTGTTGTCAATTGATCAGTCTGTTGAAAATATTTCACTAGTCAATTCACCAGGATCCCAAACCTCTTAAAGAAACAGAATTCAAAACACATACAGGATTCCACCACCACCCCGTGCACCTGGGGGGAGGAGACATATTTACAGCATTTTCTAAACATCATTGAATGGTGGTTTCCACATGAGGCAGGCTTGTGAGATTTCCCCATTGCTGGTGCAGCTGCCAATACGGAAAAGCAGCAGCAAGGTTTCCAAATGTCAGGTTTCCCTGCAGTCTGTCCCCTGGCAGCAGCCACCACTATATGCATACACATACACACACCCCACAGTCACCGGGGC
>NW_015218285.1:0-1374 GCF_001447785.1 Gekko japonicus | reverse complement strand
AGGGGAAAAGATTGTCCAGGTTGCTGATCAGAGAATCCCCCTGGTATGAAAACCACTGCCTTAAGATGTCTGTGTATACGGAACACAGCCACATAGGATAAAATTCTAGATAGAGCAGGATGACCAGATATATGTTGGCAGGTCACCAAAGCAAATGAGAGGAGCCTGTCATACAGCATACAGAAGGGAGTTCATATGGAGAAATCTCTTAGCCCTTATTGTGGCAAATTCTTTAGCAGTGAACATCAGGCAGTGGCTTTCAGAGGTCCAGAGAGGCAAAGAAAGAACTTTGCTGTAAGCATGTGATCTTTTGTCCCCATGTAGAGAACACAATGCAGAGTCCACCTGGAAACACTTATTTACTGATGCTGGCAAAAACAAAATGAAACAAAAAAATTTCTCTGGACTTAAAAAAAAACCCCTGTACTGAATGTGCTTTTGCATGATTCTAATCCATTAGCTGTTTTGTTTGGTCATTAGCTTACTAACGAAAAACATGAAACACAGCCAGTGAAATCCTGCAGACAGGGACCTTGGGAAACATCCCTACAGGCGAGCCAGAAGAACAAGCTAAAAACCACAAGCATTGTGCCTTCAGGCCTCCTTCTGCAGTTTGCTCCATAGATCAGGGTAAGACAACAACAAAAAAATCCAAACTGTTTCTCAACATGAGCTAAGCTGCAGCTGTTTCAAGGCCTTATTTATGGTAAATGGTGGCGGCAGCGGGGAAACCCTGTTCCGATCATTAGCGAGAAACAAAACATATCTGCTATATCTTTTCTTGCAAGCTGTTGCTCAGATCCTGGCTGGACCAAGGTAAAATGGATCAAGTAACAATCCAGTATTGTGATTTAACTGGTGAGTAATTTGTTTTAGCTCCTCTTCTGTTCTCACTGAGGGCTGATCTTTTAAAATAAATCACAAAGTAGAATGCTTCCAGGGCTGTATCACATTTGTACTGCTTTCAAAGAGCTCAGGGAGGTGTACGTGGTTCTCCTTTCCTTCTGTTTCTCCATATAGCAACATTGTGAGGTAGGCTAGCGACTGTCATGAGACCAATGAAATTCATGGGTCTTTCCAGACCCCTTCCAACACACTAGTCAATACACTACAGTGACTACACTGCACTGATTCCAGGAGGGGGCTGGCCTGTTGGAATGCTCACCGTCCATGTAAAAACTTTCCTGCATATTCAATGCCATTTTTCAGTACTTTTAAAGCCAGTACATATTCTTCCTGGTACCTACAATGTGGACGTTGTGAGTCTAAGCCTCACCAGTGCACTCGCTTAGGGGAAAAGACTATGGCTGGGGTCACATTGGTGGCTTGGCGCGGCACAGGTGCTGCTCTTTGCACCGGAACAAGTAATAGCAG
>NW_015218284.1:0-1374 GCF_001447785.1 Gekko japonicus | reverse complement strand
TTACATGTTTCATAACACAAAAAGGTACTTCATTAGGGCATAGTTATCTGGAGAATTGTGCCAGTGATCACTGTAGCTGATCATTAATTTCTGTTACATTATTTGAGTTATTAAATATATCACACCTGATTGGGTTGGATCCAAAGTCCCTCTTCCATTACTAAAAGGGCACCTCTAATGGCACAAGGGGATTGTTTTAGCAACTTTACCCTTCCTGTTGCAGAACAAGGGGTGGATTGGCCATCAGGAAAAGTGCTGGTAGTCTGCCATCCTTCAGGGGCACCTAGCCCCTCTCCCAAATGGGGCCACCCTGGCCCCAGGCAAGAGTTGAGCACAATCCACCACAAGCTAGCCCTGCGAGACACAGGAAAGGAGGTGACCAGCTTGGCCATGCTCATTCAGTGATGGATGGGCACTGCACAGCCTTGCATTCATGCAGCAAAGGACAGGACTGGCCTCACTCACATAGCACAGCAATGGACCAGCCTGGCCTGGTCTCACTTGCATGGTGAGGGACCAGACAGACTTGCAGAGCAGCGAGTGATGGACCCAGCTCATTCTCCTCCTTCCTGGGGACCAAGGCCAGAGCAGTTTGTGGCAGGACCCATTTCCAGGTCCTTTTGTCCCTCCCAGTTTGCCCCTGTGCAGAACACCCATTGTTTCCCTCCATTATGTTGAGGTCCTCCAAGCCCCAGAAGCTCAGATAACATAGGGGCTCCAGTTGTGGTCCTTTGGACCGAACCCTTTATATGAGTACACATGCACCCGTTCTCACACTTGTTCAGTTGGTTCACTATGTCCTACTGCGTAGAGATGGAAAGATTCACACAAGGTATTTTACTTCAAATAGGAACATTCCTGATAGCTCCCTGGTACATATATCATGTGAATGGTATCGGCAGGCTTGGGCATACCAATATTTTGAGGCAAGTGCATTTTGGCTGCTTCTGCTTATTCAGCAGTGTTACAGGATCATGATTTAATGTCAGTTTGTATTGTTCTGTGTTGGTTTCCTAACTGACTTGTGTTTATTGTCTTATGGAAATTGTACTGTGTAATTTAGTAAACTGCCTAGAACATCTTTGGAGCTAACCAGCTGGACAGAACTGTTAAGTAAATCATTAAAATATATGAACCCAGAATCATGGATACATGTGGCAGAAATGTCCATGACTGGAAGGAAGGTTACTTTTTCTAGGTGTTATCTCTGATCAACTCGTTCACACATGACATTGTCCACATGAATGCATAACCATGGACAGCCAGATCTGCTCATGTGCAGAGAATCCATCGTCTGTGGGCAAACGCTAACAGTGCATTCCTAAAAAGACTTACATCTTTCTAAGTCCATTGAAGTAAATTGGCTTAGAAAGG
>NW_015218283.1:0-1374 GCF_001447785.1 Gekko japonicus | reverse complement strand
ATTTCCTACGTATCCTTGTGTAAATGAAACATAATTAAAGATACAGCTGTAATTTAGATGAAGAATTAGGCACCCTTTGCCTAGTTGGTGGGTTAAATAGTCATCAGCACTAGTGATTCACTATGTGTGATAAAAATAGTCTAAATCAATTTTATTGAACACTCCTAAACCATGTCTAGCAGCTCTGGTTGTTTTGGGAGATTGCCTCATCTTTTTTGGAACACTGCAGAAGCAAAGTCAATCAGAATGAAGCATCCCTCTAATGGGACTGGATGACTGGAGTGACATCACAGAACAAGACAGTACAATAGAATGCTCTGCCTTTCTAGATATCAAATGAATGTTCCTGAGCCTACTGAAGGCAGCAAGTTGCCCCATGACACATACATGGCAGGATAACATATTCATATGACTGCTTGGTGTGTGAATAATGGAAAGGAAATGGAGTACCAAGGAAGGCATCAGCTAAAGTGACACAAAGGTGAAGATTGCCAACAGATGAAGATATTTTCAAGGAGACACTGCATGTTTGCAAGATAAATTAGTGTACATGCAGTGCATTAATCATTAGGAACTGATGTTATACAAGCTTAGAAGAAAGAAAGAAAATCTTACACAATAGCAGAATATGCCATGTGTAATTTGCTATCACAAATTGCTAAACAACTTTGATGTGGCCTGTTTTCTGTGATGACTCCTGCCCCACAAACGTTGCTGCTATTAGTAAAGACTTTGCACATGTGGACATGACAAAGGAAAAAGCAAAAAAGCAAGGGAAGATTGACTGACGTACTTCAGGAGAAGGCCAGACCCTGGAGAGACCCTGCAGTGGAGTACTTGCTAGAGTCCACAAAAGACTGGTCTGATAAAAAGACAACAACAAGGAATAAGAAAGGAAAGAAAGAGAAAGGCTGGTATTAGTAAGCAGCAATATCAGTTCTTTTAAAGCAAACACAGACTCTGTTTTTAAAGACACAGAATCTCAATTTGACAGTGCAATGAGGACAGGCATGTTTTGCCAAGCAAGGGAATGAGAGTGAGTTTCAGCAATATGAGAACATTATAGGCCATCACACTGTAGACCTTCAAGGTCTATCCCTGTTATAACAAGACACAAGAACACAAGGTGCTGTGAAATAATAACATGCCCTGATTGGCCTACCTTGCAGGCTATTCCCATTGGTGCTGGTACAGGTGGGGGGCGGGGAAGTCTGCGGTCTAACAACAGGGGCAAAAGCACTCTTCTGTTTCACCGCTGAGACCATGTTGGCTGGTGAGAAGGAGAAGATTCCAGAGGAGCTGCTGCAGTTGGAAGGGAGGCTAGTGGAGGAAGCCATTGTTGGGCTAGATGGCACGACTAGAGTAAAAAAAAAA
>NW_015218282.1:0-1374 GCF_001447785.1 Gekko japonicus | reverse complement strand
TACACATACACATTTAATGCTTAATTACATAATGCACTAGTCTGGCCTGAATCTATTGCTCATGAGATTCATTGGTTGCCCCTATTTTGGGAGAGGGGAAAAAAAGAGAGCTTGAAAATATTTGCCTTCTGGCTTGGGCAGTGCAACTGTTTCAGGGTTAGGGATGTTTCTAAGGCTCCTAAAAACAGCGGTAGCCATGCTGAAGCTGTTTCCTCAAATTATTTGGGTGTTTGTACAGGTAAGAGCATCCAAATTTACCTCAAAAATTAGCTTTAGGCAAAACTCAATAGCAGTTAGGGAGGTGTGGAATCTTCCAGAGAATTTCTGGTTGTTTCATCAAAACTTTTGTTGTTATTCTTGTTGCTTATCTTGAAATCCTTTGGATGTTTCGTCTGAGTAGAAACTTCTGAATCCATTCAGAAATTTCACTTTGGGCAAACCCCCCCTGACAACTCTGTTTGTGATAACAAAATCAAATGTTTGAAAGGTAGTGAGAATTCTGCTTCAAACAAACAAAACCCTTCCAAAAATGAGGAACAAGCAAAGGAGGGGGCTGGTCTGTGTGAAAATTTAGAAGTGCTTTGCCTCATACGCGATGGTGACAATCACAGTGTTTCTCAGTGATATCGAATGAGTCTAACACAAGCCCACTTTGAGAAAACAAGTGTCAATCAAAGGAAAATGATGTCCTGAAAGAGAAGAGATGACAGGAGTGCTCTCAGCTGCAAAACCACATGACTAGAAGTCGCTCCTGATCTGCAAATGCAAAGAGCCTGAGGAGGCTGCAAGCAGTCAGACATTGTTGCCAGGGGAATTTTAAAACCCCCCACAAAACAGTCCTTTCCCCAGATGTGTCCTAGGACTGCCATTCAAAGAATGGAGGAGAAAATGTTTCAATCTGCTAAGAAAATTGTCTCCCCCAAGGTGTTTTGTTTGATTTACAAAAAGAAGAGGAAAGTGGTCTGAAAATATTACAGTTCAAGAGAGGAGAAGGCCCCGGTTTTGAAAATGCCTGCTTACAGCTTCTTTCAGGACATATAGAATCAACATGTGTTTTTCCCAGGCAGCGGACGCATTTTAATGAAAGTTGCTAAACCTGAAAGCTAAACAGCATCGCAATACTGTGAGAATTTAATGGCAAAGACACTTAGAAGAGATGTGTATATCTGTGTGCCTCTGTGCATGCATGAAATAGTCCTGAGGTCCTTTCCTCACCTCAGTCTTGAAGGTAACAACAGAGAAACACCCTACCTGCCCTCATAACCCCCCCCACACACACACTCAGGTACTGACACTTTAAAAAGCAAAGCATTTTTATTTTGTGACATATGTTATTGCCTCCTTCTGCATGCGAAGTAGATGCTCTGCCACTAA
>NW_015218281.1:0-1375 GCF_001447785.1 Gekko japonicus | reverse complement strand
ACTCTAACATTCTATGACTCTATGGTTCTATGAAATCTCCAGGTATTCCTCAAGCAGGACTTGGCAACCATATTCAAGTAACAGTTACCATAACGCCCTGAAGAACAGCTTTTTCCTGAAATGCAGGACAGTAAAATGAGAAACTGCTGTTCTGAGCAGAACTCTGTCCTTAAGTTTGTGCTGTAATTCTTCCAAAAGTCTAAGGACTCACCAGAGAAGGTTGGTATATGAAGTGCTCTTGTTTTAAAAGTTGCTGCAAAATTTTCATCACATATTTCCTGTCTAGAACAAGGGAGAATAGGAAAGGTAAATGGGATGACTCTCTCTGAGGTACATTTTTGGACTTTTCCCTCCTGAAAATAGATTTATACTTCCTCTTCACATAAGGCTGACAAAAGCTCCTGGATTCTAAGAGTCAGTTTCCTTCTTGTCTGGCAGCAGAGGGAAACGCCATACTTAATTTATAGCCAACTTAAATTTGTGTGCATCATAACTAACATCCCACACAAGAATATACCAGACTCAATACATGGAAGCTCTAGACAGGAAGGGGGGGGAGCATGTCATATTCACACACAATCCTAAATATAAAAAGCTATAAATGTGCTGCAAAGTAAATTAGTGAGTGAAACATCTCTAGACAATTCTAAAAGGAAAAATAGAAGAATAGCAGACCAACCCATGGGGAAATTTCTATTTTCCTCAGCCCTTAAAACACACACAGACACACAAATGTTTTTCCCCTTGCCTGAACAATGTCTGGAACAATATGTTTTTATTTTTATCTCCCCCCCCCCACATACTAACTACCTATGCACACAATTTTGATGTGGACTTCTGAAAAAAAGAAAATGTAAGGCAAGAACAGGAAAAATATTATCAAGAAAAAAGCACATTTAATATTTTAAGAACATGCCCGTTAATTGAATTATTTATTGAATAACCAGTGTCACTCTTACCTGTATCATTATTTTTATTGTAACATTCCTATAGCATTAGGATTGTTAATGACTGGAAGATTTAAAAAAATACTAAATTTTACTGAATGAGATTGCTTGAAAATTCCCTTCTAAATTACTATACAATAAATGTAGACATTGTGGAGGGGAATGGAGGGTTTTTTAACTGATTTTTTCCCCCTGAAGGGATATTTTTAATATCAAATTTAATGGTGTACAAGAAGCTGAACACTAGACAAACATGTACACAACCTATGCATTACTTATATGTCAGCATTCTGCATTAATGTTAATTTTGATGTGTGTGTGCATGTAATAGCAGTCTGTGCATTGGGGGGGCGGGAAGGAAGGCTATATGGGGGACACCCCCCAAAAGTTCTGCTGAACACATAGGTCTTCCTTCAGAATTGACTTAC
>NW_015218280.1:0-1375 GCF_001447785.1 Gekko japonicus | reverse complement strand
TTTCTCCTGCAAAGCAAGACTCAAAGTGGCTTACCAAAAATAAAATAGGCAACAGTCTAAAAATCCCAATAGACTGCAACACAGAAGCAGTAGCCAGGAGGGACTCAGCAGCTCCTGGTGGAATAGTCTCCCCTGGCCAGCTGTGTAACAGTCAGCCCCAGGTAGCAGCTCTCTTTCAAGCCTGAGCAGTCAAGGGGGTGGGGGGCTGAGCAGCTGGAGAAACTCAGCCCCTGGTGGAATAGCCTCCCCTGGCAAGCAGCAGCGCCTATTTATTTATTTATTTGCAAAAAGTGGAGGCATTTCCAGAACCGTCAGTCTTATTGGGGCACTTAGGGAGAGACCATTCCTCTGCGTCACCATTTTTGACCATATTCTTTATGACAACTGATTTTGTGTTACTCCCGGATAGAGAGATCAGATGGGGATAAAGCCAGACTTACTTCATTCATATTCTTTATTAAGGCTCTTGCCGGAGGGTGTGCAGGGCTGTCACTTTGAAACACCCCTGTGGTCACGAACATGTCTGGCAGTTTTGCCTCCGTTTCTGTAAGGTGATCAAGCCGACACATTTTCTGTGCTTTATTATGAGGTAAATTCTTTGTCATGGGCTGTTGGACTGCGAGGGCTTTCCGGTTCAGTCAAGGAGCCTGTACCCCAGCAGCCATTTTCCTCACAGCTGTCTGTCCTATCCCTCAATGTTGCATATGCTGAAATCTGGTGTCCACCCCTCCTCTCACACTTGCTGTCCCCTCCATCTTCTAGAAAACTGTTGCGGCCGGTGCTGTGGACAGACTGACAGACACCAGCAAGTACACGGGCTCTCACAAGGAACGTTTTGATGAAAGCGGAAAAGGCAAGGGGATTTCCGGGCGCGCAGACCTGGCTGACAACACCGGCTATGTTGGGAACTACAAGGGGGCTGGCACCTATGACAAGTCCCACTAGGTGTGGGGTGGAGTCTTGCAGTGCCTTCCAGGAAGACTGCGGCTTCTGTCCCAGGAAGGAGAGGCCAATAAACAACTACTGCTCTGATACACTGCCGGTGTGTGTGTGTGTGTGTGTGTGTTTGGCACCAAAAATGGCTGGCAATTTTTGAGAAATCTGAACATGTTCGGCTCCTGATCTTAAGAGCCCCGCCCATTTCGCTAGCACTTGGACGACGATGAAAGGAAAACCAAGATCAATCAATACTGGCATCCAATTTATTTCTGCAAGCAGAGACATGAAATGGTGTATTTAGGATGACATTCTTAGTTATCTTCGTTTTTTCTGGAAAAAGAAATATCAAGCCCAATCTGCTCACAAGACCTGGGAGATGCTAAAAGACTAAGAGCACACGCTGTTTAGAACCAATGCTCCCTCTCAGCTGTGGAGT
>NW_015218279.1:0-1375 GCF_001447785.1 Gekko japonicus | reverse complement strand
TTGCTTCCCTTTGTTCTACAGGCCCTTTTAATATACCTTAACAAAATGTAACAATTCAAAATAAAAAACTGCAAGAGGGCAAAAATAATAAGATGTTCTCAGAAATGCAAACCCTTGTTCAGCACCGAAATTGCAATGCCCTTTAAACTAGAATTAAAAGTTGGGGGGTCTGGCTCTTTTCAAGTCTCATTCATTTTTAAATATCTATAATTTAAAACCCCGCAGTAGCCAATTTACTGACAGGTATTGCAGAAAAAGCCAGGAGGAACAATGCAGCCAATCAATAAAACTTCAGAGTTCTTGTCTGCCCTTCTTATCATGGGCAGCTCACAGTAGCCAACAAGAACACTTCATTCGTTTCAAAGAAGCATCAGAGCCACAAAGGACAGATACCAGGAATGGAAGTGTGATTTATTTTACCCAGGAGAGTCTTTAAAACAAGGGATTGTGCACAGAAGGTGACTAGATGAGCCACATGGCATAGAGGTTCCGATTGAAAAAGGTGTCAGGGGCAATTCTTCTTGCCAATAAGAGTGATTTTCAGAGTCTTTGCCCCTGAGCTTTCCAGTGCAACTTTAAAAGAGGGTGGAGGAGGTCAGTCTATCAATCAAGCAAACCTAGGCTGAAGACAGGTGTAACAGGGGGAAAGAGAGAACTGGGGCGAGCCAAGATTCCTTGTAGCTTTGCAGCTGACATGACAGATTGCATAGTACAAAACAGGGAGTCACGGCTCAGTGGCTGAGCATATGCTCTGTGTACAGATGGTCCTAGGTTGGCTCCATGGCTTCTCCAGTGAAGGATCTCTGTCCCGAAACGCTCTTCATGGCCCGAGAGCCTGGAGAGCCACTGCCAATCAGAGAAGACAGTACAGACGTAGATGGACCAATAGACTAACTCAGAAGAAGGCAGCTCCATATATCTAAATAAAGAAAAGGCTGGAATGTGAAGTATAGAGAAGGTCATGAACAATATGACCACATATAACTAATTGGCTATCAGTAAAATGCACTTTGACTTGCCAAACAGTTTAGCCCATGTGATCGGTCTCAACAGATTGTTTCTAGTTCTCAATCTGTCACATCCAAGAAATTGCAGCATTTTTAGTAATTTCTCTGTATTTCCTTCTAAGCATCAGTACTCCCGTTGTTTCAGATTTACAGAAATAAAACCTTCCCCCATTCCCACCCCCAATTCTTACCCCTGGAGACTATCTGTAGATAAAGATACAATTTGATCTGAGAGAGTCTAGTTTGTGTCTAGAGATAATCATCTTGTTCTTGTCAAAATGTATAGAGGGAAAAAATGTAATTCTGAAGTAGTTTGAGTAGCAATCTACTCTAGCCCACATATAAAGACAAATGTCCATTTACATAAA
>NW_015218278.1:0-1376 GCF_001447785.1 Gekko japonicus | reverse complement strand
AAGGCACACCGTCAAGAGAAGAAAATTGGCATCACCTCAACCCAGCCACAGGACTTCCGTCTTCGATGGATTTTGTTTCAGTCAGCTCTGCTTCAGTCATCCAACCACTGGGCGCTTTCACAGCCCAACTTCCCAGTCCTTCTCACTGTTTAAAAGTCTCTCCAGAGAAGCAACGGGAAAGCTGTTGCTCTGAAAAAATCCCCACAAATCAGAAGTTGAGTATCTTGTGATTTCAGTGGCTAGGTTTAAGAGAAAGCTTGCCCAACGTGCGAGGCGGGCAAAATTGCAAGGGCTGGCAGGTCCCTTTCAACACCCCCCCACACACACTCCCCCCCCCAAGCACGATTCAACCATTTGCAAAGAACTTCCGAGTTTTGTTTTCTTTCCCATTTCTGAGGTTATTCTTCAGAGCTGCAATCTACACAGAAGAGCAAAAACGCTGGAAAATGGGTTGGTTTTTTTTTGGGGGGAGTGATCCATCGCCTGCCACACTTACTTAGAATTCAAGTGCCGCTTTTATGGCTGAATGCTTTGAGAGCGCAACCGCAAATTTTAAAATTAAAAAAGTCCCCATTTTGCCTTTCATGAAGAGGCGTCCTTTTGGAAGGTAACATCATGTAAAACAGCTGCCATTACCAAGTCACACAAATGGTTTTTGTATGTAAAATGGCTTTGTAAAATATTTGCTCCATCTGCTGAAAGGAGGAAAAGACAATTTTCCTCGATACCTAATGGCCCATTTCAGCTGGATAGCAAGCGATTCGCCGGGGTAGCGCCTTGCATTATGTCGAGTGGCGGGAACACTCCACAGAATTCTCCGCTTATGGGGTATTATCTCCTCTCGGCTCCTTGAGAGGCCCGTCCCTCATTACTGCGGCCCTGTGCTCTGGATCGGTGCACAGGCCGAGGGCCGCGTTGGACTGGAGAGGGGCTTTGTCAAAGGGAAGGCACATATGTTGCGCATCAATGGCCGGCCCTGCAACAGCCACTCGCCACGACAATTAGAACGGGGAGGTTAGCTCTCTTGCAACTTTGCACCACTTAAACTGCTGTTCCTCTTTTTTCCTGCGCCACATGGGTCACGGCGTTCTCTCTTCTGGCTCGGTCTGCTTGCCCAGGATTTCAGCATGGGCGGATTCATCAATCCGCTCTGAATTTGGCCGCGTGCACAAAGGCGAGAGAACGCCGCCCTGGCCCCCCCAAACAGCTCCAAGGTTCGGCATGGAAACCATTGCTCACGTGCGCGCGCACTCTCTCTCTCTCTCTTCCCCTCTGCCTCCCCATTTAAAAGCACATGTTTTTGCCTTGTGCCCTGAACCACGTCAACATCTGTTAACAGGCCAATAAAAAGAAACCAACCAGGAAGAGGAGGGAAA
>NW_015218277.1:0-1376 GCF_001447785.1 Gekko japonicus | reverse complement strand
TCCAGTGTTGGGCCCCAGCTGGTTCTTCTGCCTGCACCTGGAGTTGTGGTGCTAGGTGGTGACCCTGTGTTGTTGCCCGGAAGGCTGCCAGGCTTCTGTAGGTGGGAATGGGGCTGCGGGGAGCGACGTCTCCCACAGCAGCAGTGGAGGGTCTGGTCCTCTGTCTGGTGGTGTTTCTGGACACCAGTAATGGATGTCTTGTTGGCAGGGCTGCTCTTAGCCAGCAGCCAACCAGGGCATGTGCCCCAGGCCCCACAACCAGCCGCAGCCTGCCCCCCCCCCCAAAGGAGGGACCTTGTCTGGCATCAGGCAGGCAGTTGGGTGGTGGCACCTGCCTTCCTCACACAGAGCAAGGACCATCCCTTGCTTGGCCATGGTGGGAGGTGTTCAGGGGGGCAGTGATTCTTGGGCCTCATCCTCGCCTTTTGCTCTGGGCCCCAGAATCACTGAGCTCACCTCTGCATGTTGGGGACATTGCTGTGCAAGGAGTTGGCAGGCTTGGTTTCTGGCTAGTACCTCTGACCAAGCAGTTTCTGAAGGTCACTGTATCTTTAACTGATGACCGAAAACAGTAATGAGTGGGAACGATGGCACTGGCATTCTGAACTTCCTTGTTTACTCACAACCAGGATAGCAATTCCTTGCTCTAGGGCTCGTGTCAGGCTTCATAATCAGGAAGGGCCTATTGCCGTAAAACTATAAAGAGAAGGCAAGAGTAATCATGCTCAGGGTTAGTGTGACCCAATCAGAGATAAATATCCCCCAGTGATGGTACATCTTAATCATCCTCTTTCATGCTGGCCTTTTAACTGCATGTCTCAAAGGGACTGCAGGATGCAGGATATGGCCTTCTCCATTTCGTATGCAGAGTTTCAGTTGCAGTTGCCAATATGGGAGGGCTTTTTGTTCTTTGAACCTAAAGAGAATTTTAATGATTAATAAGGTTGCTGGATTCTCCCCCAGTAGGATCCCTGTATCTTTCACAGTGAAATGGCAGACACTAATTCAAGAGGTTACCCTTTCTCAGACCATTTTTCCGTGTTAGAAAAGCTTTATACTTTTTTCATGGAGGCATGGATGAAGGACGAAATAGCGTAAATGCTGAATGTCATGGAAAATACCCTCCAGTAGTATATAGTCTGTCTTTGAATTGATACATAGTCTTTGGAGATTTGCATCAGCATTTCTCAGAAACTATATACTAATAATCCTGAAACAGTAGTAGTGATTTTAAACTGATGAAAAACAGGTAGGTAGAAAGGCTGACCTGGTTATTTATTAGCAAGTGTGTGCCCACGAGGCTCACAGCGGGAGAATCCCCGTCTCCCCATCCACTTTCTCAGTGGGCCTGCCAGGGCTCCTGGGCTCTCCTGCAG
>NW_015218276.1:0-1376 GCF_001447785.1 Gekko japonicus | reverse complement strand
TAGGCTTAAGAGCTGTGATCAAGTCTAACGGTTATCGCAGATATAATGAAATAGGCAGAATGGCTTGTATGGCTTATTATCAACATGATGAGAGAAGACTTTTTGAATGCATAATTTGTTCTGGGCAAAGAAAGCAAGCGGGAGAAACAGAATACAAATAAATGCAATACCTCTCCCATTTAGCCCTCATTATAATACACTTAGTCAGACTTCATGCCTAACAGTTTCAGTTTACCCGCCTATTAGTCTTCAAATCATTCATGTCCTCATTATTACTAATAATGGCAATTGCTTATGTTCCAACTTTGGTTAGCATAATGGGTTTTTAAATCAAATTTGTCCTCTGCTTTGCTATGTGGGTCTAAAACTTCCCGGGGGAGGGGGGGGGACTCTATGAAGAACAGAAAATAGTATCTAAAAATGGAAACTATAGTAGTACATGCTGCTAAATTACCCTCTGTTTTAAAATCAATTCCATTCAGAGTCAGGCTCTTTGCAGACATTAACACATGCAGCAACAAATGCACCTCTATTTCTTTTTTCGCTATTGATAATGCTTTTTGTCATTCTTACCTAGGCAACACATTTCATAAGAGCAATGCAATTAACACTGGCAGCCTTTGTGGGTAGAAAGCACATAAGATGTAGACTCTCACAGATACTTTCATCCCACCATGGTACAATTTTTGCAGTCGATCCACAGTAATTCATCATTGAGAAAGAGTGGGATCCTGTGGAGAGTTGCCAGATCCTCACCCAAAGACAATGGTTTTGCATTTAACTATCTGTTCCCAGTGAGGAATGGGGATTGTTTCCAAGTTCAGCTCAATATGCTAGTTATGACCTTCAAAGCCCTTTATGGCCTCAGACCCAGGAACAAAATTGGAAGGATTAGGAGGATGAGAAGACAGGGAAGTCTTGCTGCATGAGCATCACTCTGTTGCCCTTCTCTCATCCTTCCCATGACTTGCAGCTTACAGCACTCTATTTTGTTCCCATGGTAATGAGGGAGTAACAAAACCAAAGTCACAGCAACTGTACCATACAGAAGACCACTGTCTTGTCTTTAGAGAAGATCCATAAAACCCTTCGGAACATGAGGGCTTGAAAGCCCTCTATCCAAGTAACAATACAAAACAGCAACATGATGAAGTCTTGCAAATGTCTTGGTGTATTTCATTGTTGGCAATGACAACTCTGTGGGTTGATGACTATGTTTTCCACAAAAAGGACAGACTTTTGTAGTGTCCCCATTGCTGCTGCAGTTGTTGATATAGTGTGGAGGCAACGGTGCTTCCACATGGCACACTGCCCCACAGTTTCCCTGCCCCAGTCCTATGGTCAATTTCCTGGGCCACCAGGGACCCTTCAGGGGG
>NW_015218275.1:0-1377 GCF_001447785.1 Gekko japonicus | reverse complement strand
ACACATACAGTATATATTATCTGAACACAGCTAATTTTGCCTTGTTGCTTTGTTGAGTTGATGTAAGTGTAGGACCCACCTCTGTAATCACTGACTACAGTTTATTATGTGCACGTGAGTATTGAGTTACTGAAACCAGTGTTCCTTGCATAGTCATATTATGAACTGGAACAGGAATTCATTAAGGAAAATGAATGCATGGAGAGGTGGATTGGACTTGGAGCTGCTAGCCATGTTCCAAAACTCCACATATTCAAACATTGCATATGTACAAAGCCCACGTATACTTAATTGTATGCAAAATCTGTACTCTGGAGAAGCTGAGCATACAGATTATGCATATGGCCAAACACACACAGAGACACACACTATATGGTAACCTAAATGTACAGAATCCCCCACATTAAATATCCAGTGATTTCTGTAATGGTATATTTTACTCTATTAATTATTTCTTTCTTTTTCTTTTTTTGGAAAACACATATCACACCCACCAATGCAATCTGCCAGCAAATTTAGTGTCCTGAAATTAAATTCCTGTGGTGGATTGAATTTTAAACCATCCATGTGTTCATCCATTGTAAATAACAATGTAGGCTATTCACTTGGCAGCATTACTGACAATCCTCCTGACATGCTTTATTACTAATTACCATCACTGCAGAGTGTTCACACCACTGTGGCTAGGGTTGTGTCAGCATTTCCATGATCACATTATACTTTAAAGGTTTTAAACAATGCATGCATGACAAACATCCTAAATTGTATTATGTATCGCAAATTGCAAGATTTAAAATCTATAGCTAATTCTTGCAATGGATGCACTCACAGGTTCACACTAAAGATAACTAACATATTGAAGCAGTATATCATTACAACTGTGTTTGCTATATCAGCCTTCTTAAGAGGATCTTTCCCCCCAATAATTATAGGTGAAGAGTGGAAAAGATAGTTGGCTTATAAAATATTTGTATTACAGATGAGCAAACATTCCTATTTCATTACTTTTCATATTCTTGTCAACAGTTTCAGTTCTTCACTTTTTTTGCAACTGATTTTTAAAAAAGTTTCTTTGCATGGTAGCATGGTTTTTATACACAATTTACATGGCATTTACATTGGCAGCATGTGCCACTTAGAAAATAATATATCCATCATACAGATTTATTGATGCACAGATAACATTAAACCTTAATGCTTTTAAAGAACAGCAAAAAGCAAAAATAAAGAATCCCGGATGCAATTTGAACAAGGGAGAAGCAAAAATTTAAACACAGATTTATAGGCTGAAAAAGTACAGATGAGAAATCAAAATTATCCCTAATTTGTACTGCAGTCATGTCCATCCCACTGACTGTGGAGCAGAATGACATGATA
>NW_015218274.1:0-1377 GCF_001447785.1 Gekko japonicus | reverse complement strand
GGGCTGTATCTCAATGGAATGAGTATCCCACCCCCTGTGCTTTTTCGTTGCCCTCCACAGAGTCTATGTTTGTCCCTTGGGGTGAAGCATACAGGTTACCAGTATATTGCATGTATGTCTCTTGCAACAAGGCAAACAAGCAGCACTTTGAAGACGGGAAATGGGTGCAGTGGAAACAGTGGCCTTCCTGTGCCTTAATCTGAAGGGAAATTGAGACCCCTGTGGCTGCTGCTTATAAAAACAAGATGCCTTTGATGTATCTCTTATCAGTTCACCTGGCTTGGCTATCACACATCCTTTTATATCTATGCTTTGTACTTTTTTAAAAAAAAGCTTACCTAGCTTTAACTGATTGATTCCTCATTTTATTTCCTAGTATTTTTGCAGTTCTTCTCCTTCTGTGTTTGCTCCATATGCTTGATACGTAAACAAAGCTTCCTTGGATGTCAACACGGGCTCCAGGCCTCGATCAAGGGCATGGTAAAAGAATAGAAAAATGCTTAGAACATCAATGCCATCTTTCATTTGAAGATTTCAAATGGCTGATATGGTACCAGTTCCAAAATTAAATCCCGCAGCATCTCCATGAGGCAGACATTATGATCCTTTTCTTGCAGGCAGATTCGCTAATAGGTAGCATGGGTAAATGACTTGCCTATAGTCAGGAGATCTTATGATAGCAAAACCCAAGAATCAAACCCTGCAGCCCAAGCTGACAAATTGAACCTCCTAGTTACTTGATCACAGGCCTGCCTATGCTACAGTGGGTTGTATCCTATACAGTAAAACACTTACTGACATTTTCAGTATTCGGATGTCATGGTTTGTGCTGACATTCAGTGCCAGAATTGGACTCAAAGCACAAACACACCCTTCTCTTTCATTCATGAGATCTTTCCACAAGTCCTCTATCACACTTTATCAAAAAGGGGGAAATTTCTTGCTCTGTAGCTTTGTAAATCACACCAAAATAGGAAGTAAATTGAAAGGGATGGGGGGGGGGGATGAGACAAATGCCTTACTGTAGAGTTAAAACACAAATTGACAACTTTTGGTAGGGGGCTGGGGGCTGTTTCATGAGGAGGGGAGCTGAAATTCACAAGATTCTCCCAGAGGGTCAAAGTCTAAGCTAAACATAGTCAACCTATTTCTTTAAATGTGAATCAGACCTAATCACATATGAAACGGGGGTAGGATGCAGGTCCTGCTTTTTAAATTGAGATGAAACCCCCTCACACCTTCCATTTACCAGCCTATCATTTCTCTCCACAACCATTTTTTGTACCATCTAAATTTACTCAGCTGAGGAGAAAAGAGCCAGAGAAAATGGAGTGGGGGAAAAATGAGTATGAGTCCAGTAGCACCTGAAAGACTAAC
>NW_015218273.1:0-1378 GCF_001447785.1 Gekko japonicus | reverse complement strand
TTTTTTTTTACCGGAATGTGGTTTGAGGGTGGCTTTGTGTCATGAGGCCCCAAGAATAAGGAGACCCGCTGCAGCTGTGCTGCGCTAACCTGACATGTTCCTTCTCCACATGTGTCCTGATTCAGTTAGAAAAGAATCTGGAAATGTCAAGCCACACGCTGCAATATGGCCTGCAGGCTCGGCAGTTTGATCCGACTGACTTCCAGGACCCCAGCATCAAGCGCATTTTAAAGAAGCTGAGTGACATTGAGCGGGCAGCCCTGTCTGAGGAGGAGCTGAAGGAGGTGAGTGGAAGGGAGAGCTGGACCCAGAGGGTGCTTCACAGAGTTAGAAAACTGGTAGATTTAAATATTAGGGGTTTTTTTAAAAATCAACATTTCCTTTGTTACCCCTTTCCTGCTACCTCGATCTGTTCTGTTTGATTCTGGGCCTTCAAGGGACTCATCATCATGAACAACACAATTGCATGTAACAAAACCACAACATTCCCCTCTCTCGGGAGAAGGGGAGGCAGGAAAACAGTAAATACTTCCTCCCCCTTTTCTCCACCTCTCTGACTGGGTTTTCTGGGGTTCAATTACATGGATTTGCTTTCCTGACAGACTATTGCAAGACTGGTGCTAAAGACATCCCCTACAGTTCTGTGGGTCTAGGTAATTACCGGCTAGTCTGTTACTGATGTTCCTTGGGCAAGGTAATGGCTCAGTTCTAGATTTCCTGGGGTGAGACTTGTTACATGGAGCCATTTCAAGCTGACTCAGTTTGGGAGCGGACACTGCCTTGGCCATGGTGGTGGGCATCCTTCACCAGACAGGCAGAGGAGCATATCGCTGTTCATTCTCCTGGACCTCTTAGTGGCCTGCAGTTTGACCACGGTATCCTTGGGGGCTGCCTGCCTGGGTCAGGGGAGGAGGCCCAGCTCTGCAGTGGTTCCACTCCTGACGATGAACTGTGTTCCAGAAGGTGGGCCAGAGAGTCTTCTCCATCCTGTGGGGGTTGTCCAGTTGAGCTGCCTCCTGCGAGTCTCTCTTCTGTCGCCTATACATTTCCATATGTACATGAAACTCTTCAGAGCAGCCATGCTCAATGTCCTCATCCTCACCCGTCCTCAGTGGGTGGATGCAAGGCACGCTGATAATAAACTACACCAAAATGTTTCAAATCCATAGCAGTGAACAACATCCGATGTAGTGTACATAACAAAAAATAATATGCGTTAAAGACTGGCTCTGAAGACAGTGCAATATATTTAAAGATCGTCGCCAACATTCACACATGGTATCATTCAAGGAAGGACTACTGAGATCCTGAAAGGATGAACTCTTTCCATAGATGAAGGGCCAGTTCTAGAAGGACTGCCCTGAACCAAATCAAAGTC
>NW_015218272.1:0-1379 GCF_001447785.1 Gekko japonicus | reverse complement strand
TCCAGGGATGCCAACCAAGCATTTTCGGGAAGAAGTGGGACTGTAGAGTTATCATTCAGAATTTCCTGAGTGTGATGAAATGGTTGAACCCCCGTAAATTGGTTGAGCCCCTGTAAATGCATAAGCAGAAAAGTATGCCAGGTAATTGTGCATCTTACTGATAGTGGTGGTCAAAGAATATAATTTTCAAGCCAGGGCATCTATCTTGCGCCCTTCATGATCCAGGGGTGCCGGATGGTGGACCTGTTTTCACTTCAACACCAACTGTGCAATCACCGAATTTGGTGCAGGATGGGTGAATTGACATTTTTCATCAGAAGGCTGGACACGGTACAGTGACTCAAATCTTTTTGGAACCAGTGGAATGGAAACTGGTTTGTCCCAGGCCTCTTTTAGAGCTTCTAGGAGGACTGGAAACATTGGAAGGAGCCCCCCAGGTGATAACTGTGATTGCACCAATTTATGCACCAAGTCCATAACTTTTGGGGCATTGCTGGTCATCTGTATGTTAACGGCATCTGCCATCCTGGTCACCAAGTAGGACTCGGATGGGTGTGCAATCTCAGATTCTGGAGAAGTATTTAGCAGGTCTTCATGTTCCGAATCCAAATCCTCAGATCCGTGATCAGAGGAACCTGATGACGAAAGTTTAGGTTCGAAAGATCCCCTATTGAGAATGGATGCTTCAGTACCGAGGATAGTACTGAGGTTGGTTCCGTTCTGAAGCCGGATCCCACTGGGATGGTAGCTGACCAACCTGAAGCCGAAGCATGGATAGTCGTGGTGGAGGCCGCAAGAACCATCAACCCCGAAGGGTGGAGCACTGGCTGGACTTCATGTCTCTTCTGAGAAACCTCTGAGGGGTCTTGCACCCTAACTCTGTAATAGGGACATTGTTTGTAACAGGGGGAGTTGGAATGATAAGAGCCTTGCGATGGTGAGTGGGAATGGTCCTATCTGGCATAATAACATCTCTCATAGGTGCATGGAGAAGAAGACCTCAAATCTGAAGAGTACCAGGGTCGATGTTGACTTCAATTCTGATGATCTTGGAGAGCGAATGGGAATCTGGATCTCCTGAGATGTCTCTGTGAAGTGGAGCGGGATCGGCTTCGAGACCGGTGGTGCAAGTGGGGAGGTTGAAAATCAATGAACTGCTCGCTCTGGTCAAGAGTCTCTCTGTCTCGATGATTCAAATCTGACTCTAGGAAGTTGGAGGGAAGATAGCTGTAGACCAACGGGGATCTAGAAGGCAGATGGACAATTTGTACTGGTAGCAGTTGGGTCTCGGAGGTAGGCACGGATTGTGCCAAATTGGCAGTTGCCAGAATTATTGTCGAAGGTCCGGGCTCATGTAGTGGTTAAGTGCGCAGACTCTA
>NW_015218271.1:0-1378 GCF_001447785.1 Gekko japonicus | reverse complement strand
CCAAAATCTCTCGAGCAATGGATTCAGAATTTCACTCTGAATGAAGTGGACAGCTCTCTTTACTCCACCCCAATCATCTTGCTCGATCTCATTCAACGAAGAGCTTTGAGACATTTCTGACGGACTTTTCTCCTCAGTGCCTCGCAGTGATGCTGTTTCCATAGTGGCTTGTAGACCGGAATATCTGCTCTGACAATGAACACCACTAGACACTGGGCTCTTACATTTCAGCCAGTGTTGTTGAATGCCACCGGCAGAGAGCTCAACGATTCAGCCCTTTACAGCAGCAGGAGCGACCACGGGTTCTGCGAACAAGTCTCCATCAAGGCAGAGGTCTTCTTGACGCTGGGGATCACCAGCCTTCTGGAAAACGTCCTGGTCATCCTTGCTGTGATCAAGAATGGGAACCTCCATTCCCCTATGTACTTCTTCCTTTGCAGCCTGGCAGCCGCAGACATTCTCGTGAGTATGTCCAATGCCTTGGAGACCGTCATGATCGCCATCCTGAGCAACGGGTACTTGGTCATCGGCGACCGTTTCATCCAGCACATGGACAATGTCTTTGACTCAATGATCTGTATCTCTTTGGTTGCCTCCATATGCAACCTTTTGGTCATAGCCGTCGACAGGTACATTACCATTTTTTACGCGCTCCGTTACCACAGCATCATGAGTGTGAGGAAAGCCCTGGCACTGATTGGCGTCATCTGGGTGGCTTGCATCATCTGTGGCATCATGTTCATTGTCTACTATGAAAGCAAAACCGTCATTGTCTGCCTTATCACCATGTTCTTCACCATGCTTTTCCTCATGGCCTCCCTGTATGTCCACATGTTCCTGTTTGCGCGCCTGCATGTCAAACGCATTGCCGCCCTGCCTGTCGATGGGGTCCCCCATCAGCGCACCTGTATGAAAGGGGCTGTCACCATAACTATTCTCCTGGGGGTCTTCATTGTCTGCTGGGCACCGTTTTTCCTGCACCTCATTCTCATCATATCCTGCCCGACCAACCCGCACTGTATTTGCTACACCTCACATTTTAACACGTACCTGGTCCTGATTATGTGCAACTCAGTCATCGATCCCCTTATTTATGCATTCCGCAGCCTGGAGATGCGGAAGACATTCAAGGAGATCGTTTGCTGCTGCTACGGCACGAGCTCGGGGCAATGCTACCCCTTGCTCTAAGGCATCCGCTCGCTGCCACTCGCTGAGACATTTTTTGCTGAAGCAAAAATAGAACCCCTAAAGACAGGCTCAAATTGCCACGCTGCAGACAGTGTGCAAAGGAAAAGTGAACGAGCTGGTGGGGCAGGGGGAGAGCTGTGAGGTTTCTTTTCCCTTGCTGTGTTAGGGGAACACATTTGTCCAAAAGTGC
>NW_015218270.1:0-1378 GCF_001447785.1 Gekko japonicus | reverse complement strand
ACAACAAGAGCCTGAAGCAGACCACAGCGGTGAGGCAGACTGAAACACAGAACGAGGAATTAGAATTTAATGCAAGAGGGAGTCCATGACAGCACTTAAATACAGTATGTATAATACGTATTTATATATATATAAATTATATATATTTATAAATATGCAAATTAATACAATAAGGCTCTCTTGTTATAAAAGCTTCTGTCCTGTGATGCTGCTACTGCCACTGGAACTGTGTGTTTTAAAACCTGCCACCTCCCTCACTTTCTGTTCTTATAGATTTGCTCTGGGTAGCTTTTCCTAATGAATTCAGTTGATAACAGTGACACACAATCCCTTTTAAGTTCCTTTCACAATGTACCCAACCCTAAACAGAATTTTCTTTCTTTTCTTATTTAAAAAAGTTGATTTTTTAAAAAAGATTCGTAGCTGTTAGTCACCGTGAGACCCTGTCCCCTGCTATCAAAATGGCCGCCTGGTGAAGCCTGCAGGCCATTCACTTTGGACGACATCCGCCGAGAGCCACTTCCTGACTCAACCCAAATTGGGCACACAAAAGTTCACAGACTGAAGGGAGAAAAATGCGATTCCTGTCAGTTTGTGGTTGTGCAGAAAGGCTCCTCCGTGTGCTCTTCACTTTCTCCTGTCAGAGTTCCTTGAACTCAGGCTTCTGTCATCTTGACTGAACTTTAAGCATTTCTGGTCTTCCCTTCAAACAAGCCCTCTGGAGTAACCAAGGAGTACTCTCCCGAGAGCTGTAGCCTGTGAGGATTCCAGTGACGTTCTACAGAAAGTGCCCCCGTAAGGATCCGAGTGAAGCCTACCACAGGGGAAAGAACGGAGGTCAGAGGAGAAGAGTGGTTGTCAATGAACCAGTTAAACAAAGCCTCTTGTTGCTTGTAGAAGGTGTTAGATTAGTGAGGTAGGACCTGAAAGGGAAAGCAGAAGAGGATCACATACAGTGAAATTAGCAATGGCGTCTTGGATTGCAATCTTCACCAGGTTCAATTCAGAGAAGGGAAGGGTTTTCTGGTGAAGACGTAGATGGGTTTTTAGGTAGTTTAAATGATGGGTATTATCCACCCTGTCCAATAATTATGCTTGTAACTTGCACGATTACTGCCCAGTTGTGCACTCATCTTAGTTTTTAGTATTAACATTAGTAGCTCTCACAAAAGCTCAGACACTGTGCCTTAGCAATAACAGCAATTATACGTGTTAAATCAGCTTACATACAGGTTGACTTATTTGCTGATCTTTGCAGAACAGACCTCGTCAGAATCTTTGATTATGTTTCCCCCCTGAATTTGTTCACATCTAGCTATTTTAGAATCCCATGCAAAGATGACAATAAAAAGACTTTTTCCAACTTTTTTTGTTTCAC
>NW_015218269.1:0-1379 GCF_001447785.1 Gekko japonicus | reverse complement strand
CGACTGTCATTTCCCCCTCATTGTGTTTATCCAGCGTTGCGAACTACATTCATAACAAATGTCAGACAGAGGACCCGCGAGGACAGCGAAGGCATTTCCAGCTCTCAAAGTCAATGATTCCATTTGCTTTCCCGCTGCTAATATAATAGGAACATTTAGGAGGCGAGTTATATCAGTGCTTAACAGTTGTCCGATCGACGCACCTGTGCAGCTCGACGGCAATCCCTCAGCAAGTGAAAGGAAGCGAGAGAGCGGAGCCAAAGGATGCGGCAGGTGCAGCTCCCTAGACTGGCCCCGTGTGCAGTCAACTCTTTGCCAATGCATTTGCATCAGGCTTCCTAGATCTCCTGCTACAGAGAATTCCGGGCAACCCCTGTTGTTGCCTGCTGGAAAGGCCAGTGGGAGAGAAATGGAGGCAAATTGGGTAGGATGCAGTGGCGTCACGCTGGCGCATGCCATCACTTCTGGTGAAATTCAGAAGTGACATCATGTTGTTGGGGGGTGGGGTTTGCCAGTCACTCTATAGTGTAAACTCCATGGCCCAGATGCTCCCAGGGATTCCAGACTGCAGCCTGACAACCCTGATTTGCATACATTTAAATAAGCAGAAGAATAGAACAAAGATAGGTGCCCGCCCAGGGGCTGGGTCCCAAGGACCTGTTCTAGTGAGACAGCTACCACAGACTTTTCCTGCACATTAGTACTGCCTTAGGGCTATTAGTGTAAAACCCCTCCCTGATTTCAGTAGCAGTGGCCTAGTGATGTGTCTGTATCCCCACCCTGCAATAACTCTTCCTCACCACTAGGAGTGCTGTGAGTACGGCCTTGGCAGCAATAGAGCTGCAGCAGCTAAGCCTGGTGGACAGCTCCTGGCCACCCAGGTATGGTTGCCAGCTCTGTGTTGGGGAATACCTGGAGATTTGGGGGTGGATTCTGGGGAGAGCAGGGTTTGGGAGAGGAAGGACCTCAGTGGAGTGTAATGACATAGGGTCTACCCTCCAGTTCTGGGCTTGTGGTTAATAGGTGGTTCCCACCTGGAAACAGCAACCTCCAGAGGGATTTGAAGCTAAGCTGAGAGCTGTGGGCCTAGAGCTAGGGACGGAGGTAAAGGGCCCCTCCTGGGGTTGCCAAGTCTCCCAGTACAGCAGGAGGCCTCCCAGCTCTCACTGCCATTACCCGCCACCACTCAGCTGGGCAGTGGGAGGAAATTCTTTGGCAAAATGAGGAGCAGTCAGCATCTGTGGCATGATGACATTGCTTCCTGCATGATCAGGAAGTGGTATCATCACATCGGGGGATGCCCTAGCATTTGCCCCAAAGTCTGTGATTGAATCATAGAGTTTGGGGTGCATGCTAGCTAGAGTGTCACCTCCAGTGCA
>NW_015218268.1:0-1379 GCF_001447785.1 Gekko japonicus | reverse complement strand
GGGGGTTTTCAGGGAAGGGAAATAGAGGGGGAAGGGGAAATGAGATTCCCTTCACAATTACTTGCAGTTCTCCTTCCTGTTCTATGCTGATTTAAGAACTGATCAGAGGAAAAAGCCAATTATGTTTTCATTGTTAAGATGAATTACTTTTCCACTTCACGGTCTAATCAACAGTTGCCACATTAAGAAAGAAAACTAATTTCAGTGCTGCCTTAGGTGTGACGGCAGCATAAAAATGCTACAAATAAATTAATAGAAACAGATAACAAAAAATGAAATGTAAGAAATTTATGAATATTGTGTTAACAATATAATACATCTATCAATATGTACATGTTTGTGTGCAGGCGTCAGCCCGTGAGTCCTCCTCCACCTCCAAGGCCTATCTCTCCACCACATACCTACGGTTATATTTCAGGACCTCTTGTATCAGACATGGATACAGATGCACCAGAGGAGGAAGAGGATGAAGCAGATCTAGAAGTTGCCAAGATGCAAAATAGAAGACTCCTTTTTCGTGGCCTTGAGCAGACACCTGCTTCAAGTGTAGGAGATCTGGAGAGCTCTGTGACAGGTTCCATGATTAATGGCTGGGGATCAGCCTCAGAAGATGACAACATATCTAGTGGACGGTCTAGTGTTAGCTCATCTGATGGATCCTTTTTTACAGATGCAGATTTTGCACAGGCTGTTGCAGCAGCAGCAGAATATGCTGGTCTTAAAGTAGCAAGGCGTCAAATGCAAGATGCTGCAGGAGGTGAGATTTTTCCCGATTCATATATTTGACAAGAGATTTCTATCAAATATGCAATTAGGCATAAAACTTCCTGAGTAACAGCAAAGGTTAAAAATTATTCTTATATTAATCTTCTGAACTCATAAAAAGTTATATACCTGTGTAAAACTGGAGTAAAACCCTTGTTAACAAAAAGCTTTTTCAAATATATGTGTGCACCTGCAATTAAGAAATAGAAACTTTCAGTACTTTTTAAAAGTATGTATGTGTGCAAAAACTGCAGTCAAAAAGTAATTATATACCAAAATATACAAAAAGGAGAAGCAATAAATAACAAAACACTGATGTTATGTGAAGGAAAATAAAGAAAGAACAGTGACAAAAATACTGCTCCACTTTTTAACCAATACCCAATTTTTAACATTACTAAAGAATCAGAAGTAATGCATGTAAAAATACAAATGCTTATACCCCTGAAAGATTTTTATTTACAGTCTTTTCTCTATTTACTTCTTTTGTTTTTGTTTCATCTTTCTCAGTCCACCATTTCTTCTATAATGATGTGGTAGTAGGAGCTGGATCTATCACTACAGATAGGTGGGCACAGCTACATTGATCCACCACCAGTGTTCCCTCTAAGCTG
>NW_015218267.1:0-1379 GCF_001447785.1 Gekko japonicus | reverse complement strand
GGCGCAGCTCTTGTGTGAAATCGGTCCTTCTCTTGAATAGAATCATAAGCATTTCCATCCTCCTTTCTTCACAGGGTTGGTGGGGCAGAATCAGCTCTAGGACTTTAATTTACTTCCTATGATCCTTTCCTACTAGGTATTAACCATGCTACTGGCTGCAGTACACAAGTGCTCTAGATTGTACATGGCACAGTGCTCTGCACTGATGTTAGTATTTGCCTCTGGTGTCACAGCCATTATTTCCTGAGCCTGTTAGTTCTTTCAATATCACAGTTCACATCTAATAAAAGCAACTGGGCCTTTGTGTATGGTTGAAGTGAGTTTTGTGGGCTGTGTTGCTACACACTGCCAAATGCAACTAAGGCAGGTGCTCCTCTCTCAACTTCTCTCTGTTCATCAACATTTGCTCTGGAAAAATGTATGCACCTTAGTGAGGATTTCATCATATTTACTCGTATACTACACTCATTTCTTTACCTGCAGACACATTCCCTCAGCAACCCGCCCCCCCCCCAAATCTTTGCCTTTTCTAAACTATAGTTTACATGTGCATACATAGGCTCTTTTTCTTTGGTTGCCATGGAAAGAAGTCTACCACAGTGCAATGGTTTGAACTTGGGGCCCTCTCCAGTGTTCCCCAACATGATTCTTGTGGGTTCCATGGAACCCACCATTGTGTTTCTTGGCATCGACTTGCTTCTTGCCCACATTTCCTCTTCTCCAAAGCAGAGATCCAGTCCCGTCTTTCCTCTACTTCTTCAGAGCAGAAGGGGATACAAAAGATGCCAGGAGGCATCACCTTTGTAGGGAGCACCTATTGTGAATTAACATCATGGGAGAATGCTTGACCTCATACCTCCTAACATGGAACGTGGAAGTTATCCAATTTGTCTGGAACACCTGTAAAGGTGGTGGCAGCTTCAGCATCTAGGGCAGCAGCTGGAAAGGCCCTCCCAAGAATCCCACCAGTTTCACCTCAGACAGGGCAGGTTCCCATAGTAAGGCCTCCCCTATCATTCCCAGGACTCCAGCAGATGAAGACAGGAAATGTAACCCTTCAGGGACTTTGGCCTGATACCATCTAGGACTTTAAAGGTTAGAAGCAGCACCTTGTATTGAGCTTGGAGCCCAGTGCACCCATAAGAGAACAAGCTATATGTTCCAGTAAATACCCTAATCACTATGTGTTGTTCTAGCTCAAGCTTCCATAGGCAGGTCAGGCAGTAACAACATGGGGCCAGATCCGTTTATGGGAATAGGCCTGCGTGCCATTTACCGGATATGGGGACCACCTTAAGTGGTCTTGCTGTGAGGGCTGCCAGGAGCAAGGGTGCTCAGGGCCTACTAGTGCTTGCCCTCACGGCCAGATGGCAGGGGAG
>NW_015218266.1:0-1380 GCF_001447785.1 Gekko japonicus | reverse complement strand
TCCTGTGGCCATCACAACATCCTCTGGAAATGAATTCCACATTCTAGTAACTCTCTGGTAAAAAAATGTTTTAGTTCTTAACACGTTCTAAGAAATGGCATCATAGTATTTTAATATGTACAAATTAAGAAGCACAGATTCTTCCAGTAGACAGATATTGCAGTGCAATTCTTATTTCTTGCACCACTTAAATCAATGGGCCTAGAAGCTTGTAAGCCTGTTTAGGAGGGTACTGTCAATCTCTGATATTGGACATTAAAAGAATCTTAGGTAGCAGGGCTGGGAAAAACCACTGTCTACTTGAACCTTGGGAGAGCTTCTGCCCGTTACAGTACTATGCAGACCAATGGTCAGAGGTGCTTTAAGGCAGATCCTCGTATTCTCAGGTATTGCTGGGGCACACAGTGACCTCGGAGGTCTGAGCTAAATCTCATGACCATTGATGACATGCTCTCACTGCAATCCCAAACTGAGTTACACCTTTTTAAGTCCATTGAAGCAGCATGCACAGGAATTGCAGAATTTTGACTGTTCTCTTTATTTCTGGTGTACACCTGGAATGGAGCATAAAGCTATGTTCGTTTCTGCAGTAGCCAGAAAACACGCAAGCACAAAATAAGAAGGATATTAACTTATCATTGTAATGAATTTTCATAATCTACAAGTATATGTGGTGTAATACACACGGGGGAAATTGCTATTTTGTCTACAATGGATTAGTTCCTTCTGCATAATGCAAATATTTCTTTCACCAAGGGAGTTGCCGGTGCATGATACCTAATCACCCGTACTGGGGAACTCCTTCTTCTAATGAGTTTTCTTACAAAATTGGAGAAGACACAGAAAAACCTCAAGTCTGCCATAATACCCCCTGAGCTTGGGAGTAACTTGCAGATGCCTGTGGAGGAACAGGGGCCTCATCCTGCCCTAGACTGTTCAAGCAAACAATAGCCTCAGTGTTTCCACTGGGTAATGGACGTGTCGGAACAGACCAGAGAGGTTAGCTCACCTTGTTTGTCTGGCAGCAACCTGGGAGCACACCTTTCCCTCTTGGCAGCATTCGCGCATCCCAGCAGCCAAGACAGGTCTGGGTTCACTCTGAGTGCTACAGCGTAGAAATGTAATTATTTCTGTCATTCAGGTTTGCTTTGACTGCTTTAGGTTATAACGTAGGGGTTGCAATAAAGAGGATATTCGGAGCAGTTGAACTTAACTGGTCATTTTCTTCTATGGATTCTTTTCAGTGGTCCTGAATTCGATGCACCCAACAGTCTTTCCAAGTACAGCTGATGGATGGATATTTTTGAATGCCACGTTCCTCACTCCCCTACCTTGAAAATCTATGTTAGAGTAGAGAAGAGTAGGAGTCCAGTAGCACCC
>NW_015218265.1:0-1381 GCF_001447785.1 Gekko japonicus | reverse complement strand
AGAGAAAAGTGGGGTATAAATACCAACTCCTTCTTTATGCATTTTGCCTAGGAAAAGCAACGCCCCCATCAGCTGCTACTGAGGACCACAGAAGGCTGATGGGCACTGCAGCCTATACCCACTGGCTCCTGGCTGAACCCCCACTGCAGCCAGTACTGGCTCCTGACAGTCAATATAAGCCCTGGTCCATGTACAGTCAAGCCAGATTCCAAGTTACACAGCACTGGGCTGCATAGGTCAGCTCCATGACTGTGGGTCTCAGCATCTCACACCACAGTGGCAGCTCAAACACAGACTTAGGGAACAGGCACACCACAAAGGAGCATAGCTCACTGACAAGGCAAGGGAAGGAGAGGACATGCTGCACAGGGACCCCAACGTGGTTAGAGAAACCAATCTCCATCAGCACCAATCTCCCAGTAGTGCCCCCAAAAGGTCAGACAGCTTGCCCATGGCCCCAGCATGCTGGTCTAGATGTCCCCTGCATGTCTTTGTTGCCCATGGGCCAGCCATTCCCCCTTTGGGGCACACGCACCCTCAACAGGACAGAGAAGCAGCTGCCTGGCCTCTGGGCATGGGGCCCATGGCCTGCACAGCATATCACCCTGTCATCCATGTGGATGGTTATTGAGAAGGAGCAGCTGGAGACTAGATGTGAGTGGAGGGATGCTGTGTCTGGGGTCAGCTGTGCTTGGGTGGCCTTGCAGTGCTTTAAGCCGCCTTGGGCAGCTGGTGGCTTTTGCTGCAGACGTGGACAGGCAGCAGGCATGCATTAAGGGGTTGCTCATATGTGCCCAATTATGTGGCCCCCTCATGTGCCACAATCAGCAGCAGCTGGGGTCCCCAGAGATAACCTCCCTGGCCAGCCTCACTAATGTGCCCATGGTGCAGTGAGGCACCCCTGCTGCTGATCACCAGGAGCATGGCCAGTCCTGTGTTCCTGGGATGGGGCACAGTGGGATGAACCTGGATGGACATGGGTTGCAAGCACGCTTTGGGTGATGGTGTGCAGGGTGGCCCATCCCTCCTTGGGTTGCTGTCTGCATTCTGTTCGGCAGAAGACTGTGCCTTTTCCCCTAAGGAACAGATGAGCAGCACCACTGCTGTGCCGGCAGCCGGCAGCCTCGGCCCAAGTTGTTAAAATTTCCCTGATTCCCAAACAGCAGCAATAAATTAATTTTAATTTCTAGAATTATATCAGCTATATTTGAAGGAAATGTGTTAAAACTGTAGTAAAGATGCATTTTTAATAAGTAAAATCTTTAGAACACCTGCTATTAAGACAGATGAATGAAACACAGAAAACTAACTTCTGTGCCAAGCATTACCGTTCGCTAGCCTGGTTAAGTGGGAGTGCCTAAAACTAATTTAAGAAACGATT
>NW_015218264.1:0-1381 GCF_001447785.1 Gekko japonicus | reverse complement strand
AGTTTGTACAGAGCTGTTTTTTTTTTTAAGTATTGATCTGTTTTTAGAGACTGTTAGAATTTTATCAGTCAATAAGCATTTTGACCATTTATGTCTCTCTTACACATAGTCCATAAGGCTAATCAGCCATAACCCTTTCTAAAGGATTTATAAAAGTGATACAAAAGGTGACCCGTGTTTGCCTCCTTTCCCTTTGCAACTGATCAAACAGATGTTGGTAGAGAAGTGGAGCAATATCCAAGGCACACAAGGACCTTGCCCAATGAACAGTGCTGCAGCTTTATAGGACAAGGCTTTTTAAAAATGCCTGCACTGTATCGCATGGAGGAAAAAGTAGTAACTGAACTCTAAGGGTAAGGGTGGGGAAAACCCTTAATAATTCCTGCATATCTGATTGCAACAATGTCCCATTAAGACTCTATTTTGTGATACAGCAAGTTTCTCCTTTTTATTTTTTATTTTTCTTGTAATCTGACACTAGGACAGGAGTTCCAAAATACCATAAAAAGAAAGATATTGAAAAAAATCCAGCTGGGTTTTTACGACTTTTTACTTTTTTTCCTTTGGGCAAGGTTCAAATAACAATCAAAATGTCTTACTTATATGATCCTTTAATGTTTTTGACCCTTGTCTAGTATGAACCCTTTATCTTCTCTGCCTCTTGGCAGCAGGGTTTTATCAAGCAATAAATCCAGAAAGCCTGTACTTAGTTCCCACCAATTTTGGAATGCAATCCAGGCAAAGAGTATTAGCAACAAGCAGAGACAGGTGGACAAGGAAACCCCACAACAGAGGTTTAACAAAACTAGCAGCACACATTCTGTCATTCTGCCAGGGGCTCAGGGAGGAGATGCAACTCTATGCCAGCTTTGCACTATGGGGATGAGGTATGTCAGGGAGAAAAGAGAAAATGAGGGCCTTAAGGGCAGGGAGGGAGAGCCAGCCAAGCATAAATCTTTTTTTGAATATTGCTTGAGGAAAAGTATTAGAATGAAGAGATGCACAACAATGGGACAGAGACAAACAACATTTTGGACCAAATTGCTTTAAGATGCTCACAACTGATTGCCAATATTGGCTTTAAAAAGTATTGTTGTTTTACATAGACTCAAACAATGATATTTTGATAGGAAATGTACGGTGACTTGTCCCTGGATCAAACTAGACAATACCAAGGCAATCTGTTCCCCTCTACGCAACCTTGGCAAGCCTCTATCACTCAGCTCCCCTGTTCCACCTCTGTTCTGAACACCCACCTGGGATTTAACATTCAAATTGGTCAGTTTCCAGATTTTTCTTCATGGAAAATCAACCATGTCATCCATTCCCATCTGAACATTAAGCTACTACACAAACACCTGAAGCTGCCTTATATTGAATC